>NC_079905.1:19571442-19666905 GCF_024868665.1 Triplophysa rosa | reverse complement strand
TGTAAATAAATGGTTTAAACAGCCAAAAGCGGCCATACAATTAGACGTGTCAGAGTATACATTTATATAAATAGTATATAGTTAGTATATTTAAGTTATTTATATATTTTGACTTTACTTACATCCAATGGGACAGTCGAGAGGTTGTTGCGATCCGTTATTTTGAATTCCCGCCTGTCGCGCGAGCGGAACACCACAGGTGAACACTTGTGCCACTGATGTTTGATCGCAGACGGATCGGCGACATCAAAGCACAGTGAGAGCTATTTGTGAACTGACTGCTCTGTATTCTTTAGAGATGTTATTCTAATTCCGTATTTGTCATAAGGTGATCGATTTGCGCAGAGCTGGAAAAAATTAAACACACATACTAACGAAAGCGCCACATCCATTGATGCTGTGACATTGGGCCAACAGCGCCACAGTACTGTGGAGGGCGAGACTGCACAATAAACACACAAAGAGCAGCTGCAGTTTGTTTGGATGGAAAGCACAACAACGTTTACATTTTCAAAAGATTTCAGTGACTTAGGATCTACTTATAGAATAAAAATGTTTGTCTCCAATTAATTAATACAAATAGTAAGAAATATAAAATAATAAAAAAGCTTGCTGAAATTTTTCAAAATAACATTTAGCCTTTTGTAATCATGTGCATGATTTTAAAATGTGTGTTCACTTAGCAGAGGCCAAAAACCAAACTTTGGACTATTATTTTTCTCATAAAACATCAAAATGATCAGACACTAAAAATCCCTATTTCATGCAGAATTTTTTGGGGTTCCTCTAGATATTGTCTTGTACAAGAGAGATTCTCCAGGAACCACTTACAAGTTTACAGATCTTACGAGAACCATTTTTTAGAATTTGAGTTCCTTCAATAACCGCAAAGCACTTTGAGGTCCCAGTGTAGTGAAAAGGTGACTCCAGAACTTCACAAATGAATATGGGGTTATTCAAGAATCTTCTAAGTTCCTGGAAGAAGCACAAAGACTATAGATGGTTCCACCACTAACCCTTTTATTGAGAAAAAGAGTTTTGGAGCACTTAAAATACAGTTTAAGGTTCTTTGAGTATACAACAGGATATTTGAGGCACCTTTTCTTTTTACTCTGTAGTCGAAACAATATATCTTTTCCAGTGAATGGTGAATGTGCATCATACGTTTGGCATTTACAAATAACTAGATTGGGATTACATCCTTTCCAGTGCAATGATTCTTATCGTTACTTTCCACTCCAGCAAATGTCACTCATAAAGCCAGATTATTGTAGTTTTGGAGGACGTGCTTTATCCACGTCACTGCCAATCCCAAAATCAATCTTGACAATGTTGCTTTAGACTTTGAATTAAAAGTGCTTGCTCACCTTTACGCCAGTGTAAATTTACTTACATTGAACTGTACAAATGGCTCATGACTTGGCGAATTGCGCCAAGTGTTTGTGTTCACCCAAAACCAAAAATTCTGTCATCATTTACTCACCTTCGAGTTGTTCCAAATCTGTATAATTTTTTTTGTTCTGATGAACATAGAGAAAGATATTTGGAAGAATGCTTATAACCAAACTGTTCTTGGACCCCTATTGACTACCATAGTAGAAAAAAATACTTTACACATGAAGATATTTTGAAGAATGTAGGAAAGCAAACAGTTCTGGGGCACTTTTGACTACCATTGTCATTTTTCCAAATATGGTAGTCAATGGGGTCCAAGAACCGTTTGGTTACAAGCATTCTTCCAAATATCTTTCTCTATGTTCAACCAAACAAAGACATTTATACTGATTTGGAACTAGAGAGTGAATCATTTTCATTTTTGGGTGAACTATCCCTTTAAATTTCTGTTATTTACATGTTTGTGAAAGTAAGTTCTCTGCACATATATTGCACTAACATGACAAAATAATACATGAATACCTGTGGACTTTGTGTAGAAAACGACTCAAAATTTGTCCAATACAACCAGACTTGAAGTCATTTGTGACATCCTTTTGTGTTAAATAACCTGTTTGATATAAGGCTGCTACTTCATATAAAGAAAATTATTTCATTTTTAAATTTAATGTATTATATACAATATTGTACAATAAGATAAGGTCAGTAAACACACAAAACAGTTGTTGACTTTGTTGTGTTCTGATTTGGCAGCACTCTCATGGCTTATGAGCCAGTGTGAGATCAGCTTGAAGTCTTTGAGGGAGCTTCAATCCATCTGTAATCTTGTTGACTGCCTGAGGTCTGTTACAAAATAAGGTACTTAGTCCACGTCCAAGCTGAAAGTTTAAAATTAATGTTATTTTGAATGGCTGTGTTAAACGTTGAGCTGTTCATGAATCGCATTCAGGAAGATTCATACTTCAGCCTCTTTTGTATAGCAGACACAGTGATGTCCTTCATGGAGTGTTTGTGCCTGTAGGCACCCACTATGTGGCTTGTTAGGTGGCCTCAGTGTAAGGTACCACAGGCCACTCGAAACTCCGAACAGTGGGGCTATAATCTATAGGGTACAATAAAGGAAACAGCTTTCACTGCAATAGTAGAACAACTTGGCTGTGGAAGATTTTGAGTAAATCTGTGAAACCATGTGAGTGAGTATATTTCTTCAGATTGCAACCTGGGATGCTGGTCCAGCACATTTGTAAAAACTACCTTCAGTCAGCTCTTGGTTGCTCTGAGAACATGTAGCCTTTCCAAATGGTGTGATGTTGGTGTTCAAGTTGCAGTTTAAAGCAAAATCAACAACAACAAAAATGCCTGAACCATCATTGTGCAAGACTGATCATGTGTTCTGTGTTGTTCCTATTTCTCACCTTGCGTAGATCATGTCGATGAGGTCTTTCCTTAGTTGCTGTACTAATTTCCCACTCGTTCTGCTAATATTTCTGTTGTGCTGACTGTTATTGTTTTTTTTTCCATCTTGTTGACGGAGCTATGGCCCTTGGCCATTTTAATTGACTGATTCTCTGGCTGGGAGCTCACTGAATCAGAGGCAGATTCAATCAGCCGTGCATTCAGCGGAAGCTGGGGAAACGGAGTGGGGGGTGTGGGGAGATAGACGGACAGACCTCGGTCAGAGGTTCCAAAACAGAATGGGAGAGCGAGGCAGATCTTTTTTTCTGATGCAGTTCCTGTGCCCCAAAAGGTTTTTAATTACTTCATACATTGGTATTCTAGTGTGTGTGCGTCTATGTTTGCATGGTTAGACTGTATTCCCAAGATCCTGAGTCTGAGATATGACTTTAAATTATTACCTTGTTTACTGTCTTAATACAGGTTCTATGTTGCATGAAGAAGTTTGTGTTCGTAACCTTAAATCAAAATCAAGTTTTTCTCTCCTCTGCACGACTTTTTCCTGGTGTCACTTGTCTTTATTATTACTATTAATATTATTTTTAGCTCTTTTCAATCGAAGGCCTGTCTCCATTCTGCCGTTTAACACCCACTTTTCATCACTCAGTTCATTTACAATGGATAACATCACATTGAAATTCCAGTGGATATGCATTCACATAGGAGTAAAATGGGTTTTTCTGTTGTTGATTTCAAGCTTGCTTTGCTACATAAGTACTGTTCCTGAAAACAGCTAGAATGTATCATCACTAGTCATTTTCAAAAACAATATAGCTTCATGTGATACATGCTGCAATCCTTTACAAAGCAGTTGTGGATCTTTCGTGTCTCTGCTTTGACATTTATTAAAGTTTATTTTAAATGAGCATACAATTGTAATTGAGGTCGTCTTCACTTGGGAACTCGTATTGATGACAGACCAGGATATTAAAATGCCCCCGAATTAATGTCTGAACAGTTAGGTCTTTCAATTATAAAATAATCAGCAATGTGTCTGATTATCACAGGAGGTTATCTGCAGTCCAGGCAGTAATAACATTTTGTCCAGCTATATTTGTTCAACCAATTCAGGAAATACCTTAATGTTAGTGGCTTAAAGCTGTGATATAATTATGGTACCTCACAGCTCCATTCTTCTCCACATAGAAAAGGAGTGTGAATTTTGTCATGGTAAAAATGAGCTGAATGCATCTTGATCTAGAATTCTAGACTTAATTAATTAGTATAAACCCTTTAAAATGATAGAAGATATTTTGAAAAATGTTGTTAACTGGCACCAACTGGCATTGGTTTTGTGTCCATACACTGTAAAAATTAAAGGTTCTTTGAGGAACCATTTGGGGTTCTTCACATTGCCACGCCAGCGGAACCCTCAGGGGAAACTCAAGGCACCGCTTAATGAAGGGTGGTTCTCTGAGGAACCCTCAAGGCTTCTTGGGGATCCCATTTATTAAAATGGTCTGGAACCATCTTGGGTGCTTCAAGGCACCATTTCACAGTTTATATTTGCTATTCACAATATTTTAATAAGCACAAATACTAAATCAAATACAACAGTTTGTTGATNAGCGATGCAGGAAACAGGAAGCAATCGAGCCTTTACGAGCCTGTAGCTGCGTCTGAATTCGCTCGATTCTGTGATATTTATTGAACTGAAAACTGATTGTCTTGTATCTATTGAAGGAGTGTATGTTTTCTCAGGTGTAAAACAGCTTGCGATGTGAGCCACAGAATCAATGAAATAGTGATTGAATGCCTCTGCTACAATCGGAACATTGTTTGTTAGTTGTTTCTAAAGTGTTTTGTTCTTTAGGGCAATCACCTGTCATTTTTCTTAGCTGGTTCCATATTATTTTAGCATTTCCATTTGATTTTTCAATTTTTAAATTATAGTGAGGAAAAAATCTGCCTTTGCTTTTCTTAATGAATGTTATGGTTCTGACTATTGATTAATAAACATTTTACATCAAACAGATCTTCCCAATCACCCAAAATCTTCACCTTTGCATGAAGACAGATTTTTCTGGTCGGTTAATGTTGGTTTATGTCTCCACCTAGAGGCATTGTACTGCAATTTTGGATAAGCGGGATGAGCGTTTTAAGCACCAATAGTAGCCTACAGCATTTTTTAAAATAAGAGAACGAATCCAAAAGTGATCCAAAAATTAGAGCATATGAATGCATCACAAAAAAAGGATAGTCTGCGAGCCTGAACACATACCAAAAAGATGTATCATGCTAACACTGATACACTGTAGCGACAATGCTCAAAACATTTTTATAAAAGGTAATATATGCCTTCGCCTCATCTTTTACTGAGGTATAAATTGACAGTATCAAGAAAAACAAGAGTAGAGAAGCGTAAAATTGAAAGCATTGTTTATTTCAAAAATTAGATTTACAGATTCAACATTCAGTAAGCCCAGTGATGCATAGCATTGACATTAAATCAATCACAATGTAGTTCTAAAATACAGTTACATATAGATGGCTTAATTTTTTTAAACCTGCATCAAGCATTAGTGATGCTGCTTTAACTCATAGAACACCACTATACAGAAAATGACACCATTACCTGGGGTAGCATGAAAACAGTTTCAGATGAAGCCAGAAAAGCATTTTCAGACAAATTATTTCAAGTCTTGTATTAGAAATACCTTTTTGTTTTAATCAGACAACACCATCTCTTGTGTTTAGTTTGTTCCACACATACAGAAGATTATGTGCTGTCAAACGTGCAATTAAACTGGAATGAAGCCTTTTCTTCTTTCCACTATCTCAAGAAAACTCAAGACAGCTTCCTGTAAGATGTACACCAATAGAATATGTAGTTCTAGACATGTTGCTCAGGGCTTGAGTTTGAGCCATGGGTGTACTATAGTCAGAATGGACAGGACGGAGGAAGTGAGGCCACATGCCCCCACAAAGCCCGGCCCGGTGGGGTACAAACCCAGCCGGTCCAGTGGAATGAACACGTCACACAGGTTTTTCAGGAGGTCCAGAAGCAGCGGAGGGTTGTTGCGCAGGACCGTGAGCATCAGGCGAAGCTGCTTGTTGAGTCTGGCGGAGAGCAGCGGGAGGGGGGGTAGTGGAGACAGGGCTGAGGAAGGAGAGGGGGTGAGAGGAAACTCTCCGTTTTCTGGGGTGGGAGTACGGGGGGAAGCACTGGAGTTAAAGCTTTTAGCTGAACTGCTACGGGACTCTCTCTCCATCAGCAGGTGGATTTCATAGGCATCTCGGGTTAGGCTGAGGATAAGTGCAAACAAATAGTACCTGTTCAAAAGAAGTTAGAGAAAAATAGGGTTATTTATTTGTGACAAACACAGAACAGGCATGAAAGAGTGTGGAAAAAGATGTTTAATAGTAACACAAAGACAAAATGAATATTCAATGTCAGAGAACATGTTAAACTCTTAGTAAATTGTAGTAGTAAATACATATTCTACAAATTATAAAAAAAACAATAGTAGTGGATAGTTCACTCAAAAATGAAAATTCTGTCATCATTAACCCACCCTCTGACTGTTCCAAACCTGTATAAATGTATAAAAACACAAAGGAAGATATTTGGTAGAATGTCAGTAACCAAACAGATCTCATCCCCTATTTACTGCCATAGTAGGGAAATAAATACAATGGGGGATGAGATCTGTTTTCTCACTGACATTCTTCCAAATATCTTCCTTTGTGTTTAACAGAACAAAGAAATTTATACACATTTGGAACAATCCGAGGGTGAGTAAATGATGACAGAATTTTCATTTTTGGGTGAAAAAATACAATAATTTTATTTATGCTCTAAACTGCTTAGAAGCTTGATTATTTTGTAAACAGACATAGTAGCCAAGAATTTTTTTTATGATAAAATGATTTTTTTTACTAAACCCTTAATTTAAGTATTTAATCACCATCATTTCTATATGATTTTCTACAGAAACATGTTTATAAAATGATTCAAACAAATGAAGCCATAACTCACCTAAACGACCGCTGACTCCATTTGTTTTGGTCCAGCTCAGGCAGCAGCCCTGTTTTACCAGCCCACAGCACATTATCACAGGCGAAATACATCGCTTTGTTTAAATGTGCCACCGTAATGCAAAGACGCAGCACACAGTCTGATAGATGCACAGTACGTTTAGCTGCCTCCAGAGCTTCTGCAGAGTTTCCCAACCGCATTACTGAGACCAAACACAGAAAGACAATATATCCATTATAGTGAGGGATATTATTACCATTAAGTTTTTGAGTATTGGGTCCCTTTGGACAACTTACGTTTTCTGGTTAGACTCATGTGAGATTCCAGCTGTTTAATGGTGCTCAGGAGTTCTGCACTTGCGCCTCCTTTCTGCAGCGTGTATCCCAGCAGTGTGCAGGTGTACTGAGCAGCCCTGTTTAAACACAAACACCAATCTATTGAAAAATATCACTTGACTTGATGGGATAGTTCAATGAAATGTAAAATTAGCCAATTTTGTATTCACCCTCAAGCTCTTCCAAGATTTATAATGGTAGCAAATGATGCTCACGATTTTGAAGCCCAAAAAATGCATTCATACTTCATTGAAGTAATCCTAAAGGCTTCAGGGGATTAATTAAATAAAATTTAATTACTTCAAAAATAAAACCCAAGATATTAGAGAAAAAAATAATAACAATGCAACCAGAAGTGAAACCCGCTGAACAAACTAACTACAGCACCCCTAAGGAGAAATGCAATTATTTTCTACCGTAGATCACGATGAACTGTCTAAAATCATTAGATCATCTAAATAAACAACATGCATGCTAGACCCTATACCTACAAATCTACTGAAAGAGATGCTTCCAGAAATTATAGATCATTAATAACTCGTCTCTAACATTAGGACATGTGCATAAAGCATATAAGGTGTCTGTTATAAGGCCCCTTGTCAAAAAAAAAACTCGACCCTAGAGAACTAGTTAACTACAGGCCTATATCGAATCTACCTTTCATATCTAAAGTTCTGGAAAAAGTAGTTTCAACTCAATTATGTTCCTTCCTCGAAAGGAATGACATCAATGAAGATTTCCAGTCTGGATTTACAGCACATCACAGTACAGTTACAAATGATCTGCTTTTGACATCTGACCGAGGTTGTACTCGTTATTGGTGCTGCTAGACCTTAGTGCTGCATTCGACACCATTGACCACAGCATACTCCTACATAGACTCAAAAATTACGTCGGCATTAAAGGAATAGCTTTGAAATGGTTTAAATCTTATTTATCTGACCGTTTTTAATTTGTGTCACGCAAATCGCAAGTCCAGTACGGTGTACCACAGGGCTCAGTTTTAGGGCCTCTTCTCTTCGCATTATACATGCTACATGCTAGGAGATATAATAAAGTGACAAAGTTAGCTTTCATTGTTATGCTGATGATACTCAACTTTATTTCCTCGAAGCCTCATGAAACACAGCAGTTCCATCGAATAATGGAATGCATAGTCAATACAAAAAACTGGACGAGTAACAACTTTTAATTACTGAACTCGGACAAAACAGAAGTGTTACCTATTGGACCGAAAACCGCCATACGTAACAACCAAGAATACTGCTTAACTATTGACGATGTTCCATAAAACCCTCGTCGTCAGCAAAGAATCTTGGCATTCTATTCGATAGTAATCTGTCATTTGAGAGCCATGTCGCCAACACCTGTAAAATTGCGTTTTTCCATTTTAAGAATATATCTAAACTACGTCATATGCTGTCACTTATCAGATGCAGAAGTTAATTCGTGCATTCATGACATCAAGACTAGATTACTGTAATGCACTCTTAGGTGGTTGCCCTGCAGGCTTATTACAAAAACTCCAACTGGTCCAAAACAAATGATTTTTTTTACAAATCATACAAAAAAGTATGAGCATATTAGCCCAGTTCTGTCAACCTTGCACTGGTTACCTATAAAGCATCGCATTAACTTTGAAATCTTGCTTATTACCTATAAAGCCCTACATGGTTTAGCTCCTCAGTACTTGACTCCTCTTGTATTACAGTCCTTCATGTGCATTACGGTCTCAGGCGTCCTGTCAGTTGGTACCTAGAATTTCAAAATCAAGTGCAGGTGGTAGATCCTTTTCCTATCTAGCGCCTAAACTTTGAAACGGTCTTCCCTCCACTGTCCGGGAGGCAGACACACTCTGTCAGTTTAAATCTAGACTAAAGACGCATCTTTTTAATCTTGCATACACTACACTTCCATAATATAAATCCTCTGAGAGTTTAGGCTGCATTAGTTAGATCAACCGGAACCAGGAACACAACTGATGTACTTGTTACATCAAAGAGTGCAGAACAGTACTCTACTCTCAGATGTCTTGTCTCATTATTCTAAGGTTACCACAGAGGGCAGGAAGCAGTTCATGCCCAGACCTGATGGTAGAGCGGAGAATGGGAAGCGGCGATCTGACAAGAGCTGAGATGATAGAGCTGGATAAAGAAAGACGCGGGTCGACTTGACACGTCTTCACCACAAAATTTCAAATGCTATTAGATTATTAATGATAATCTTAAATCTATAATTTACCTTATTACTAAGTTTATTTATTTTTATTTAGCCTTGTTGTGCAAGCACTGTCGAGCTTGTGCAGAGGCAGCAGCTTTTGCCAGAGGGGAACTGGAATCCCCTGGTTGGGCCTGGGTTCTCCTGAGGTTTTTTTTCTCCATTGGAGTTTTGGGTTCCTCGCCACCGTTTGCATACTGTTTTGCACTATTTGCCTGGTCGGGGGGGCTGCTTTAGAATTTAAGTTTTACTTAATTAATATTGCATATAGGAATTTATAGTCTGTTTAATATATGACCTGTGTTTCTCTCTCCTTTATCTTAAATGTGCGTTTTTCACTGTGCGTGTGTGTGCGTGCGTGCGTGCGCATCCGTGTGTCTGCACGTCCGTGTGTGTGAGCATTTGTGTTTGTGTGTCTATGTGTGTTAATGCGTGTGCATAATGTGTGTGTGGAGTGTTTTGTATGTGGGTGTGTCTGTCTTCTGTGTTTTCACCTTTTTCTTGTTTTTACATGTAAAACTTTAAATGTTTTGCTTATAGTCAATATGTCTCATGTACAGCTGCTTTGTAACAATGAAAATTGTAAAAAGCGCTAAATAAATAAAGTTGACTTGATTTCTGAAGCAAAGTGTTGTGATTTCGTAAGAAAAATATCCACATTTAAAACTTTACTTTATTATCAATAATATCTAGCTTCTGCAAATGCAATTCCGCATGCGCATTCCCAAGAGTGGTTTTCACGTATACGTTCAAGGTGTAGTAACGTAGTGATGAATGCCGAAGCAACTCACTTCTTTTCGTGGGTTTTTCCTTTGCTGTAAACAACGCATGCTTCTTAGTTCTTATTTCTGAAAGGGGAGAAGAATTCATAAATGGGTTTAGTCAATAACACAGTTCTGCAAAGGATACACCCGTGTATCCTTGCTCATGAATCCTCAGACAGTCCTCATTCCTCGCCTCCTCACAGTGCAATTAAAGAATTGATATGTCCTACAAAACGACTGAGTTCAATTAGTTTCCAGGCCACAGGCCGGAGGACAAAGGAGCAAGAAAATGAGAAAGCATTAATTTGAGTATTGAGAAAAAACCATGGTTCTTGCGGGAGTCTGCTTTTTTCACAGGAGCTTATGTTACACCTACGTCATATACTGGAAAATCACTCTCTCTGGAACACATGTAAGCCGTTAGTAGAAATTATTTATTAGGAAATATGGATATTTTTCTTACGAAATCGCAACACTGCTTCAGAAGGCCTTTAGTAAACCCCTGGATTACTTCTATCAAGACGTTTGTGCTTCAAAATCGTTAGCACCATTATAAAGCTTGGAAGAGTCATGACATGTTTTAATATAACTACAATTGTGTTCGTCTGATAAAGGAGTCATATACAGCTAGGATGGCTCGAGGGAGAGTACATGAGGTATTTTCATTTTTGGCTGAACTAACCCTTTAAAGTCACTTTAAAGCTTTTAATATTATCAAACCAAGCAGCATTTGCAAACAAATTATGCTAGAGCTTTTCTAAAACCATACTTTGTCAAATATGAGCTTGTTTTGTCTTTAAAAAAATCCTTAGCTTTGTATATTGTGGTAGGTTCCAGTTTTTACTGCACTTATGCTTTTTGTTATCCTTATGTTGTTCCAATTGCTTCTATTGTTTACCTCTTTTGTAAGTCGCGACTCGCTTGGGATAAAAGCATCTGCTAAATGACTAAATGTAAATGTTGTTACTATATTGACCTGTTGAATGTTAAGTGGATCCATTCCATGTTCAATAAAAATAACAAAGCTGCAATAAACTTGACATATACCTGAATGCTTGTGTTTTTGAAGTTGACCTTTTATGCATGAATTATGACAATATCAGCCAGGATTCTTTATCCTATATAAGCCATTCCATGTCAACTAAACCAGAGTGCCCTGGCTCAATATATATATATATATATATATATATATATATATTAGGAAGACCAACATCAGTAGTGATGAAAGCCAAAATATTAAATGCCACTGATGTATAGTAAAGAGAGGGAGGTAAAAATTACAATTTTCTCCTGGAATTTGGAGCCATATTAGAGGGGGTAAAATGATGTGTGAAATATGCCAGCACCATTATTTTATTTTTACACAGAGATCGGTACAGATCTATTAGCAAACCTTGTTGCATTATATAGCAATGGCAACAGTTCAAAAAAAAAGTTTAACAACTTTAAATGTTCTTCTTATCTTTGTTCGAAATTTGCATGTCTGTAACAACTCAAGAAATGTTACAGATATCTTAATGTCATTTTAGATTCTTGTGTTTGTCCAACTTTTCTTTTGGGAACTACAATTTTATGACCTATGGAAATGAGGATCTAAATATGCCTCCACAAGTGGCCTAAACTGTTCAACTGTATGTGACTTAAAGGTCCAACACATTTTGCTTGTCAACAAAGTTAGTAGGCCCTCCCTTTATAAGAAAATGTTCTGTAATGTAATCCGAAGAAGAGAGAGAGAGTTCACCCTGCCTTTCATATGTTATAAACAGCATTGTGTAAGCTTCGATAATATTAATTATTTTGATATAACTATTACACGCCACTCACTAAATACCAATGTATTTGGACATTACATTTGTCAATTTACAGGAGTCAATCTATACAAAACAAAAAATCGTGACATTTGTTCGACGTTACGATGTTCAATAATAAATAATACCATGTAACGTTACTTCAAGCTTTTAAAAAAAGAAAAAGAAGTAAAGAAAATTGTCTCCACTTGAAACATCAAAGTTGACGCGATTGTTGTGAATGTGTACCTGAACACGCGTTCTTTGGCTTGACTCTGCGCGCTGAATCTCACCCATGACTCCATCACACAGTACAGCACGATCACTGGGTCTGTGTCCTTCGCCAGTGTATTTACCGCTCCTGACACCTTCAGATAGAAAACTGACAGGCTGACAAAAATTATCCCCTAATTTGTCCGTAAATATGTGCACTTGATTGCAGTCGGACACTACAATTATTGTGCATTTTGTACTGTATGCAGCTGTTGTTGTGTTTCTATCGCACTTTGTTCGCCCATCAACGGCAACTGACGAGGGACAATCTGTTCGCGTTGCTTAAATCATCTTTGCATCATGTACTTGTCCTTGAATAAAAGCGAAATAGGTATCTGACAATTTTGTTTGAAATAAACATATAAAAATAAAGACTACGTTTATTTAGTAAGATTAATTCCTTATAGCGACAATAATATCTCGTACGTCTTCATTTTTGGCTTCTTGAATAATAATAGCCACAAGGGGTCGCAATTAAACTGAAATTTATATAGCATAATAATAATCTAATCATGAGATAAGATTGGTAAGTGAATTTTATTTGTGAATATTTTATGACAATAAATAGGGCAATGGTCAAAAATGAAATCTAAAATTCACACGCACGCACGCCCACACACACACATGTCTGGTTTACTATCTCCGTGGGGACAGTCCATAGGCGTAATCAGTTATATACTGTACAAACTGTACATTTTATCCCCTAACCCTAACCCAACCCCTAAACCTAAAGATCATAGAACACTTTTTGCATTTTTAGATTTTTAAAAAATATTGTTCTGTACAATTTATAAGCTTTTGTGCCCACGAGGACCTCAATTTTGGTCCCCACGGTGACGACACGAGTCCCCATGTGTTGGTGTGCATTCGGGTTTAGGTCTCCACCGGGATATACAAACATGAACACACACACACAGTCTGGTTTACTATCTCCGTGGGGACAGTCCATAGGCGTAATGTTTTTATACTGTACAAACTGTATATTCTATCCCTTACCCCAACCCAACCCCTAAACCTAAAGATCATAGAATACTTTTTGAATTTTTAGATTTTTAAAAAATATTGTTGTACAATTTATAAGCTTTTGTGCCCATGGGGACCTCAATTTTGGTCCCCACAGTGACACGAGTCCCCATGTGTTGGTGTGCATTCAGGTTTAAGTCCCCACCGGGATATACAAACATGAACACACACGCACACGCACACACACACACACACACACACACAGGGGTTTCACATGTTTTATGGGGACATTCCATAGACGCAATGGTTTTTATACTGTACAAACTGTATATCATATTCCCTACCCCTAAACCTAACAATCACACAAAACTTTCTGCGCTTTTAGATTAATTCTGTATGATTTATAAGCTTGTTTCCTCGTGGGGACCAAAAAAGGTCCCCAAAAGGACAAGGATTTTGGATATTGCCATCTTTGTGGGGACATTTTGTCCCCATACCGTATACCCTTCCCACACACACACTGAACACATTCCATTACATTCTGATGTTTAGTAAGTGCACAGCATGTGCAAAAAGTCTACAGGAGTCAATTTATACTTTACCTCATATGCTACATTAAAGAGGTACACTTCCTAGGGACTGACTACAGAAAAAATACCCTGTTTAAAAACGATTTTGTTTTAATCATGATCAAGTGTCAATCTGTTTGTGTGCTTACAATTAAACCTGATATAGCACAGCAATGTTTTCGTCATTATTATACAGTGTAATTTGCAACTACTTGGTAAAAAAGATATCACAAAAGACATTCCTGTTGGGTAAATTTTACAGAAAATGTCAAAAACATGTCCAGCTGATATTTCACCTTTTAAAAGTTTATTTTCGGCATTGTGGCAATTATAATAATTATAATGCAATGTCTCATTACTGTCATAAAAAATGATTACCTTAATGTATTGATGATTTTGCTTATACTGAAATCCTGTGAAGTAACTGAGAATGAAAATCATTCTAAGGAATAATACATATTGCCTAACATAAAATATCTGATCATATAAGTAGGAAAACCTTTTCTACTTGTATGATAATAACGTCACAATGAAAATCATTTTAATAGTCTAAAGAATAACATTTTTGTAATACATTTTAATAAGGTGAGATGTCAACCCAAACATTGTTTTGTGAGATTCCACCATTGAACTACTCACTAAAGCTGCAAATCCTGGACCTCATTTTGATACTTAAACTTCCATGTGTCAAAACAATACAGCCAGGTTAAAGGAATCATTTACAGTACTCATTACATCAGCAAATAAATGTAATATTTCTACTTTTGCCTATTTACATTCCTACAATGCATCTCTTCACACACTTTGTTTCCTCTTTACATGCTTTATACTTTCAGTTAAGGCTCGCTGGCCTTAATGTTCACCAACTTGTTTGCTTCGCACATCTATGACCCTGTGCATGACATGACCATCTCACTTCACTTCCGTCTTTCCATATTCTTCTGGGTTTCTTTCCCTGCCTTTTCATCAGTTATAATGTGACATGAACATTCTATATGACGTTCATTTACACAATATAATGTTGTCAAGTTTAATTTTTGCTTTCCTAAGTGATAAGGTAAAATTAGCCTTTATCCATATAATGACTGAGTTTGTTGCCCTGCACATAGTTTGTATGAGGTTAGTAGTCTATCTGACATATAAAATGATTAGGAGTGCTTCAATGCAGAAAATCAAATATAAATTATTACAACAGATGTCAAATAAACAGAAGTAGATGGAACTTATACAGCTTCAGGTAGACAACCCATAATGTTAAAGGGCACAATATCCTGTCACATTCTTTTCTGTGGCTCTCTCAGTGCTTAGACTGCTGTGTCTTGTGGAAGGGGGCTTTAAGGCGACTCCAGAGGGAATGATTACGTCGACTTTTCCTCACACTCCCCTGCACCATCTCTACTTCACGCTGACGGATCTGGCGGACCAGTGCGGCAAACACCTCATCAATGTAATAACGGAATGCTGCTGAAGTCTCAAAAAATGGGCACTGGAACTCTCTTGCCAGCTGTCTGCCCTCCTCCACTGACACCTGAAAGACAAATATGTTTTAGGGTTTAACGGCACTGCATCAGCAGAGGTGGGTAGTAACGCGCTACATTTACTTCGTTACATTTACTTGAGTAACATTTTGGAAATATGTACTTTTTAAGTAAAATTAAAAGTGTGTGTACTTTTACTCTTACTTGAGTAAATTTCTAATAGAAAATCTGTACTTTTACTTCGTTACATAACTTACATTGCGTGACGTTCCTTCGTTCCTTCATTTTAAAATATGCTTTTTAAAACGCGTTGTTTATTTCAAGGTTGTCGTCTCTTTTTACGGGCATTCCCGAGTGATCGATTCTTTTGAGTCGATTCTTTTGAAAGCATTAATTGAACAATGGCAAAACCATTTGAATAGGCTAATGAATCAGTTCAAATGATTTGTTCAGTTCGCAGCACGATCTGAATCATCTGAAGCAGGATTACTCACTCCTCGTAGCGCGAAACTTAAGAACACGCAGAACACAAAGAGCGTTGGATGAAGTGGATATTAATCTATATCTATACAATCAAAACTGCAAATGTGTCATATTGTTTGCCAGCAATGATAAATGCCCGCCATATGCGCGCACCCGCGCGACCTGTTCGTCAGACACAGCAACATGCGCGTTACCTGTCAGACACAGAGACGTGGGCTTGCAGAAATATACATTTGAAGAACAGAAGGAAGAAAACTTGTTGATGGGCGTGTGGTTCACTGTTTACTGTTTGTTTACAAGTAAGAGCGTTTCACAACACACACGTGACACAACACGAGAAAACATGAGCTTTGTTCAAAAATGTGTATTTCATTTAAGAGAGCACTGCAGATGTTCTAGATCATCTTAGGAAATGCTCTGAGTTTAGTTCATGCTTTAGTTTGACATGGTCTATTATTCTAAATAAGTTGTGTAACTACATTGACATCAGGACTAGATGAAATTTACAGAAATGCTTGTCTCTTCTGTGTTTGTCTATTCTTTAGTCTCTCTAGTATATTGCAAAGATATCTGCTTATGATAATTTAAAAATATTGATTAAAATGTAATATTAAAATATTGGCGTTAATATTAATTTTATGTAGTAGGCCTATATAATCAGATACAAAGTAACTAAGTAACTAGCTACTTGAGTAGTTTTTTCATTGCATACTTTTTTACTTTTACTCAAGTAAATTTTAAAATAGTGACTTTTACTTTTACTTGAGTAACAATTTCTCTAGTTACTTGTACTTTTACTTGAGTAAAGATTTTGGCTACTCTACCCACCTCTGTGATCAGAAAGGTTGAGCATTACAGCCAAGCACAAACAATTTCTAAGGTGGATAGCTTATTAAAGTATAGTATCAGAGGCATTAAAAGCCACAATATGTATAACTTTTTGCAGTAAAATTATCCAAAAACCACTAGGCCAATTATATTTTGTTCAGTTTTGGTACTACAATATCTCAAATGTTTCCAAACTATTTATAAATCGATGAGAAAATCTGTCAATTTTAACCAGTGACACGCCGTTCTGGGAGTCGCCTGTCAAAGCGCATCCGCGTTACCAAAGACACTAGATGGAAAGCCCTGCAACCTTCAGTCGGAATGCAGGAAAGGAGACTAGAGGCTGTTATATGATTGGCTGAGGTGCCTCACGTGATTCCTGCTAAGCCGTTACGACTTTCTCCAGATTGCAAGTTACCCTTAATAACACAAGTCTCTCCGTCTCAGTTTCCGCTTTTACTGCTGTAGAAACCATGACAACACAGTCTCGTGGTTGACAAATGTGCAAGTATTAGATTATTAATGATAATCTTAAACTATAATTTATTTTATTATTAAGTTTATTTATTTTATTTAGCCTTGTTGTGCAAGTTCTCTGGAGCTTGTGCAGAGGCAGCAGCTTTTGCCAGAGGGGAACTGGAATCCCCTGGTTGGGCCTGGGTTCTCCTGAGGTTTTTTTTCTCGATTAGAGTTTTGGGTTCCTCGCCACCGTTTGCATACTGTTTTTGCACTATCTGCCTGACCGGGGGGGCTGCTTTAGAATTTTAAAGTTTTACTTAATTAATATTGCATATAGGAATTTATAGTCTGTTATATTTGACCTGTGCTTCTCTCTCCTTTATCCTAAATGTGTGCTCTCACTGAGCGTGTGTGTGTGTGTGCGTACTTGTCTGTGTACGTACGTGTGTGTGTGTGTGTGTGTTGTGTGTGTGTGCGTGCGCATCCGTGTGTGTGTGTGTGTCTCTATGTCTATGCGTCTTAGTACGTGTGCATATTGTGTGTGTGGAGTGTTTTGTATGTGGGTATGTCTGTCTTCTGTGTTTTCAACCTTTTCTTGTTTCTGCAGGTACAACTTAAATTATTTTGCTTATAGTCAATATGTCTCATGTACAGCTGCTTTGTAACAATGAAAATTGTAAAAGCGCTATATAAATAAAGTTGAGTTGAGTTGAGTAGAATCTATCAAGCAACTATCTTGTTTCGCTAAGTCGTTTTGGAACACAATTATTCTTTACCGTTTGCAGCTAGCTCTGTCAGTAAAAACAACTCCCGTAATCGTAGGGATCAACCACATGACCCAAGAAGAGTTTGGGACAAGAAGATATAAACAAGAGAGATAAAACTAGGATCAATATCGTAGGATCAACATTTCAAATAACAGTTAGACGCCAATCTTGCATGAGTTTTACTAGGTGAGCAACTGTTTAGATTCCTTTACTAATAGAAAACTTATGATTATTATATCGATCAACAAGGTTAGTCTTATTGTTTGAATGTCTTGTTCTTAATTTAGCATGAGTGTCATGTATATATTTAATGAACGAGTAGTAATCGTTTTCAGATCATCTGACTAAATAGTCAAATTAATTTTATGAATTACATCTAATGCGTCTAATTCATTATAATGAAATAAAACCATGTCATCAAACGCAACATTTATTAAACTTTATTACTTTACCTCATCCATGAACATGATTTCTCATTCACGTCTGATTACCATCAGCATTGAAGTTGAAGCATCATCATCAAGCTACGCCGCTGTTGTTACTCCTACGCCTATAGTTTTGAATGTGCGCCCTCTAGTGCGGAATCTACATACTGTGCCTTTAAATGACAGATTGAGTCATTTAAGAGTTTGTCATGAACAACAGCGCGCAGATATGTTTTTTTAATGTGCAATGATGTCACTTTGACACACTGTGTGATGTGAAACATTCTATATTCAATTTATTTCCAGTGATAGATTGTAGGATCTAAATTCCTTAAAAGCAATCTGTTTGTGTGTGTGTGTATTTTCTAGAGATGATTAAATTCTGACTTGAGAGTACAGACATACATTTATGTTGTATTTAATTCCTTGTTCCTTATGTTCTTACTTTTATTATTCTTTACTCATTTTTATATACTGTATTTAGTTAGTTATATATTATATTAATTTCTTTCTATCTAGTTATTCTGTTCTATACACATTTCTTTATGTTGTTAATCTTATGTTGGACTGTNTGTATTTAGTTAGTTATATATTATATTAATTTCTTTCTATCTAGTTATTCTGTTCTATACACATTTCTTTATGTTGTTAATCTTATGTTGGACTGTTGTTGTATTGTCTTCACAAGTAGATATTAGTTTTCAGTGAAATGCAACTAAGATTTTCCCTGAATAAACTCTGCTCATTTTTTTCAATTATCACTTTGTCTCCTGCCTGCTGTTCTTCCTTCTTCATCTCTGAGTGTAGACATCTATGTCTGCAGGATAGTTAGACCTATCATTTGGCTTTATGATAACAGGACAGAATAACACTATGGTATCATATTGGATAAATAACAAGATAACAAGTGTAATTTATCAGATTTATCACCAGTTTGAATAACCGTTTTTAGATGCCACTAAGAGAATCATTGTGAAGGCTTTGATTTTAATGCGTAAAACTGCAATAATAATAATAATTAGAACAAATAATCAATAGAACAAAGACAATAGAACCCATTAAGAACAAGACGTTTTTCACAATAATATTATCAAGGGAAATAATCCACAGCAATGATTTTTGTTTTAATCTTGCATTACTCTGTAATGAGTGCCTCTTTTTATAACATCTCATCAAAAATATTGCTGCTTAATGGAAAGGATCATTTCTGACCCTGGCACACATGCAGTACAATTTTTTTTAAATAAAACTATAAAAAAATAAAATGATAAAATTAAAAGATGTTAAAAGTTAACTATGTGTCCAGTCTAGCTCATTCAAATATATAATTTGAAAATCCATGAATATTTGTATTTACACTTGCATGAATGTTAACAGGTTAGGTTTTTACCTGTCTTAGATGGGCCAGGTCAGACTTGTTTCCCACCAGTACAACCGGCGTGTCGACTGTGCGTCGCACCCGGTAGATCAGCTGCTTAAACTGCCGAGCCTCTTGGAAACTGCGACGGTCTGTGATGGAGTAAGAGATGATGAAACCTTCACCTGCTCGCATGTACTGATCGCGCATCGCTGTGAACTCTGCCTGGTTCAAAACAAACATATCAGTCAAAAATTTTTATCACTTTGTTCTTAACTCATAAAGTTGTTTTTATTTCATGGGATACAAAAAAAGATGTTAGACAGCCTCGGTTACCCTCACTGCTCTAAGTTTTGCATGACATACAATAACTAGCGACCAAGATAACAGAGACTTGGAGGTGGACTCTTTTGAACGGGGTCGGTATGCAGCCACCTTGAAAGCATCTAAAACACTGTAGTAAGCATCTAGAATGGGGTCCTCAACTCTGGTCCAACTCTTAATCCAGGTTGGAGCTAATCTCTCGAGGTCCACTTTCTTTCGAGCTCCAACCTGGATTAAACAAACCTACAGTACCAGAAACTCTGTAGTAATTCAGAGTCAGAAGACTTTGATTGGCTTGTTCGATAATGGTTGGTGCTAAACAGTGCAGAAAATTGGATCTCAAGGTCCAGAGTTGAGGAACCCTAATCTAGAACATCCTAGACAAGGTTTATAACTAGTCCCAGACTGAAATAAAAGTTTGAGCTGTCTTAACTGAAAACATATTTACCTGACATATCTTAAAATATGTAATTTCCATTGTTCTGTCTTAAAATGCACACCAGTAATATTTGTATCCAAGGCATTTTAATAAAAGTGACTTAAATATCCTAATTTAAGGCATAGTCCTGTATTAAGATAAGACTTGTCTGTGAAACCGGATGACAGACAACATGCCAACACTAATCAGAATACCTTAGCAAATGTTTAGCAAGCCATAATCTATGGTACCTAAGCTTGAGCTGAGTTACCTGTTTGTAAATCTGTTTGTACCGTTGCTTTGTTTTCCTTGTGTCTATGTTAAACACACCATTACTTCACCTACCTGTCCTGCTGTGTCCAAGATGTCCAGGTTTGCTGGCTCATCATCTATGCGAATCTGTGTTTTATAAGCATCCTCTAGAAACATTAGAGCCAGAGGCATGTGAACATATGAGCAGAGATCACAGTAACACTAGAGAGCTAATTACTTACATAAAATTTAATTTAGGTAAATAGACCTTAGTTGTGGTTACCCAAATAGCATAAAAACATGTCTAAGACATCTGTACATTTCCATGTGGGTTGTGACAAACACCTAACTTTCTTTGAATTGCTAAAATAAATTTTACGTAATGACAAAAAATATAATGGCAAATACATAAGAAAAAACAATGAAAATCTGTTTACAAAAAGCCCACCCCGCCTTACCTATCTGCCATTGGCCAGACATACACGTAGTACCGCCTTAAACTTAAATATGTTGAATCAGTGTTGACACATCAGGCTATTGAAACAAAAGAGCATGCTCAGTTCTGGAGGGCCCCATGCTAAGTTCTGGAGGGCCGGTGTCCTGCAGAGTTTAGTTCTAACCCTAATCAAACACACCTGAACCAGCTAATTGAGGTCCTACTAGGCAAAGGCCGTTTCTCAATGTGTTCTTCAGCGGTCTTGTGTCCTCGTGTTCTCACTCTACGTCATCTATAACCGTCAAAGTCCGGTTCCAATACTCAAGAACAGAGAACGCATTAAAGTACCTGGATGTGTTCTCAATTTTAAGGATGCATCGAATGCAGCCTTGCGTGCATATGGAAGCCACTTGAAGTCCTAGAAGTCACTGGGGCGCATCCATCCAAGTTCATTCTTCCGAGGCTGCCTCGCAAGACCGGTCTCCGCGAGAACACAAGTCCGTTCTTTGCGTTCTTGGAATTGAGAAACAGCCATAGAAAATTGCAGACAGGTGTGTTGACGCAGGTTGGAGCTAAACTCTGCTGGACACTTGGCCTCCAGGACCGTGTTTGGGGACCCGTGCAATAGAGAAATGTTCTGATATTACCACAGAGCCTCAGTGTTGACAGTTCTTGAGGAAATCAACCCACAAAAGGCCTACTTATTGCTCTCTGCGCATTAAATCAATATAGAAAATTTTAAGACTGAATATGCATCACAATAGAGGCTTCATCCCTGGCTAAGGGCCACATTCATGTCATCCTAAATTCGATTATCTGTACTTCTGAAGTTACAAAAAATGTAATGTACTATAACAGTCAATAATGTAGAATTCTTGTAGGAAAGTTAAGAAGGTCTCGTCCTTTTTCTTTTTTTCTTACCGATAGTCGGGTCATGGTCCTCTGGAAATCTGTGACTTATAAACTGCATGATGATGGCTAGGAGCAGAAGAGAGAAACACAGCTCTTACATAATCCTAGCATTATTAAACTCAACAAGAGCAGTGTAAACAGCTCCCCGTCATATAAAACTCCCCCTTCTCCCTTTTCATGTCGAGCAAACACTCCCTGCTGTCAGCATGTATTTGCTCTCTGCTCTGTTCCCATGGACACAGTGATATAAAGAGAGAATATCAGTCACCCTAAAGAACCTTCTGCAGTGCATTCTCAAACAATGTGACCAAAGCTTGCACATCATCTTTAACAGGTACCTCATCTTATCTCCTTGGCAACAGACTCCATGAGGGGATGAAGGTTGCTAGGTACCTGTGCCTTTATATCGACAGACTGAGCGCTGAGCCAACACCCACACTTTTATTGTCTGCCTGCTTGTGACTGTACATGTAAGATTCTGGCACCAGCCCTCTGTC
Organism: Triplophysa rosa; assembly: GCF_024868665.1. Lineage (NCBI taxonomy): Eukaryota > Metazoa > Chordata > Actinopteri > Cypriniformes > Nemacheilidae > Triplophysa > Triplophysa rosa. Next base: position 19,644,532 of record NC_079905.1, on the reverse strand, counting down.
TGACCACAATAATAAACTGTAGTGAAAGAGACTGACTACAATAATCTGATGAAAGATCAGGAGATAATTACAATTAGGAGAAAATTACAATACAAACACAGAAAATATCTTGTATATAAGATATTTTACATAGGGATGCACGATAAATTATCGGCCATATCGATAATCAAATTTAGACCGATATTATAGCCGATAATTCATAAATCATTTCCTCTTGTTAAACTTCTTCAGCTGCACGCTGCTCACAGTTAAAATACAGTACAGTACTGTATTTCTGTCGTGATCATTCACTTACTGCTTTAGCAAAACATTGTTGATGTTGGTACAGTATGTAGATACAGAATTTATGAATGTGTAAATTATAGGAACAAATATATACTTGTTTCAGTATTAGAGAATTTTATATTAATATTTAGATATTGTATATCGGCCAATATATCAGTTATCAGCCAAAATTTACATATCGGTGCATCCCTAATTGTGATTTTTAGCACATATTTTTAGCATACTGTCCCTCTAAATTCTCATTACTGTGATTTTTTTCACATCACAATATCTGTATCTTTAGCTAGTTTTGAGTTTATTCAGAGTTAATTACGGCAACAGTACACTTTTCCTTCTCTCCTTTGTCCCAAAATATGAATGTAAAAAAAGTTATTAATAAATAGTCATATTTATTTTTTTATTTATGAAAGCAGAATTGTATGTTGTCTGTGGTTGTCATAAAGAGGAATTTCTTTCTATTGATTTAACGGAGACCTGTTCTGTAAAATTTACCCAAGTTTTGTGAAATGAGTGTAGTGTGTGTGTGGGGGGGTATGGGGACAGAATGTCCCCACAAAGATGGCATTATCCAAAACCCTTGTCCTTTGTGGGGACATTTTTTTGTCCCCATGAGGAAACAAGCTTATAAATCATACAGAATTAACTTTTTTGAAAATCTAAAAGAGCAGGAAGTTTTTGTGATTGTTAGGTTTAGGGGGTGGGTTAGGGGTAGGGAATATGATATACAGTTTGTACAGTTTAAAAACAATAGGGTCTATGGAATGTCCCCATAAAACATGGAAACCCAACATGCGTGTGTGTGGGGGGGGTTGAGTGTGTGCACGTGTGTCTTAAGAGAGAGATGAACAATGTTACTCACCACTTTTGCCCACACCCCCCTCTCCTAACATCACCAATTTGTACTCGCGGGAGTGACCCACTGTACCCCGCAAGGACTCCATCCAAATAACTGAAACACAGATACCATAAAAAACACATTTCAAAAAGCAATTAACAATATTTCAGTATATACCTCTCCTTTCAAAGGCTCACTGCTGAATGCCTGTCAATTACAGAAAATGCTCTTTGTTGCCACATTGCGACTGCACCCATAAAAAGTCTGTGTCAATGCTGCATTTGACACCAGAGCTTCAGTTTGATGAAAGAGGAAGTGAGTAATTTTGTCAAGCTATTCATATGACAAAGCGAAGTATCCACTGGGTGGGTGTTACATTAACCATGGTCAATAATAGATTATCTGCCAGCGTCCCATCGCCTGATGTATTTTCCACTGTCATTGCCTGCGACTCTGCATTAGCAGCCCAGCTATGTGATTTTTTACACAACATTTTACAGCACTGCTGATTTTCCTCTGTTTTGAGCAGATACAATAAGACTAAAATGCCAAAGTGTCCAATGAATTTATATATTTGTAACCTAATAGTTCAGCCATTTATTTGTCAACTGTAAAACAACAGGTCTATACCACTCCAAAATGACACAACAACTAAACATAGCTCCGGTTTCACAGACAAGGCTTAGTTTAGCCTTAGGTAAAATAAGATATTTAAGGGTGCGTTCATATTTGTCTTTTGGTTATTTTGGTCCGGAACAAAAAGAATAAAATAAATTTAGTCCTGGTTCGCTTAGCGTTCAGACTGGCATTTTAACAGCGAACCTAAAGATATCGAACCTAATACAGTCGCAATGTGGTTGGACAGCTTTTATGATTTATATTTTAAAAAGTAACTTACTGGAAATCCAAAACAATGCTGTAAGCTGGGTTATACATGCTCAGTGTATGCCTGTGCATATGAGGGTATTTTTAGCAAGCCGGTAACTCGCAAAGACCTCATGAAGTGTTTAAAGCAGTCAAAACGAAGCCAGGAATTCCTCCGTTACATGTACAAGCACAGACCTAATAAACTTTTATATTATCAAATCACTTGATTTTCGGGTCGTATATTGTTATTACTTCCTGTTTTTGGTTCGGTTCAATGCTTTTGGTCCGTGTTGCGCTCATATTTCAATCGAACCGCGCCAGAGTTCGTTTGAAAGTGGACCAAGAACCATCTTTTCAGTGGTCTCGGCCCGTTCACACAACACAAATTAACCGCACTATGTTACGGTCCCACCTTCTTGTTTCTGAATTTCTAGTCGTGTGGCGGGATCGGGGCAGAGCCCTTAGGTTTTATGTGAGAAAACCATGAGTTGTTTGTTTTTACTTCTCATGTGTTTTCTCGTGTCTCGTCAGTGGCCCCGCCCCTCTCGTTTCCTGTATTGTTTCCCGTCTGTGTCTAATGTTTCCCACCTGTCCTAGCTCGTTATCCCTCGTTTGTCTTGCCTTTATATACCCTCATGTTTCATTGTCTTGTTGCTCGTGCATTGTATATGGTGTCTTCGGTGGCGTTCGGTGTTATTTGTATCCTGATTACCTGTTTCTCCCGTGTTCTGTTTGGAGTGTCCTGTCAGTCTTAGTAAGTGTTTAGTTTGGTTTATCTAGTGTTGTTTATTTTCAGTTTAGTGTTAGTTAGTCTTCATCCTGTCATTATCTTATTGTATTGAGTTTTCCCCCATAGTGGGTTTTGTTTTGTGTTTTATGTAAATAAAGTCTTGTTTTTGTTAACCCCTTCACTGCTGTCTGCAATTGGGTTCTCTTTCGCACACGATTCCTGACACACTAACAGAGCAATCACACCAGAGTTCGTTTTAATCTAACCAAAAAGCCATATGTGAACACACCCTAAGTCACAAAAATGCCTTAGAAAAAACATTAATGCTGTGCATCTAGAGACAAAATGGCACTGATATATATTTTATGAAAGTTATTTAGATAAGACTGAAACATTCATCTGGTGTACTAGCCTTAATATAGTATAATATTATCAAATACTCATTAAAAATATTGGACATATGGACTTTTAAGCCTGGGTTAAAGAGATAGTTAAACCAAAAATGAAAATTCTGTCATTTACTCACCCCTCTTGTCATTTCAAACCTGTGTGACTTACTTTCTCTGTAGAACATAAAAGAAGATATTTTGAAAAATATTGGTAACAGAACAACGGCGGTACCCATTTACTAGCATTTCTTTGCTCTGAAATGACAAGACGGTAAGTAAATGATGACAGAATTTTCATTTTGGGGTGAACTATCCCTAGTTTAACCCGGGGTTAGGCAAAATTTCACACTTGTAATTTTGAATGGTAATGAGGTCAGTAACGCCCTGTGCCGTTTCCCACTTGGAAGTGGTAACAGGATTGTTTTAGTATGCAACATAAACCCTATTTGAAATTACAACAATAACCCAGTTAAAACTGGTTAGAGATCAAATATATTAAAGGAACAGATGGCCCAAAAATAAAAATACTGTCATCATTTACTTACCTTCGAGTTGTTCCAAATCTGTATACATTTCTTTGTTCTGATGAACACAGTTTATTACAGCATTTACAGTACTTGTAACAATTTTGTACTGTATGTGTTGTATGGCGGCATCTGTGGTTAAAGGGTTTTCGAAAGAGAACGTTTATTATGCTATTGTTACTAATACTCATTAAACCAGATCTAAAATTAATGGCTATTATGTCGAGTTCAGGGTGAAATGTCTGAAAGAACAAGACCACAAGACCTGTGTGACACAATCGTTTGTTAAATATTTATTCAACTGAATGTCTTAACGACACGCAATGAGTTCAACATCTGACAGCACGGCAAAAATATTTTAAACATTTTGTTAGTTCTTTAAACTAACTAGTGTTCATCAAAACCCTGCGAAAGTTTCGACGGCTAATGAATCTTTTTGAAAGACACCTAACGTTAGCCCAATGTGTTCGTCGAAGTTAATGAGTAAGCTTGTTTGTGTAACTTGTTTTACGCATTAAAACAAAGGCCCAAGTCTTCTACCAAACATGTAAAACAGAGTAGGTTTCGTTACAGTATTTTCGCTTTAAAAGTGTTGTTTAGTAGATGCTGAAACTGCTGTTAGATACAGACTATGTTGTTTTCTGTCTTACCTGTGTCACAGCATATATGTCTCCATTGTAGCGTTTGTATCGATGCAAATTATGTTTAAATATTTGATGTTAGAAAATTCCTGCCATACAATTCTCACTGTAAACACAAAGTACCCGTCAATAGAACCGCGCGTATGGGTCCTAAAGCCCGCACATTATGACCCCAGCCATGACCAATTGCCCAACTATCCACACGAAATGCACATGTAAAATTTAACCGTTTTCACTTTTTATTTCAGTCCCCATTTTTTCAGTATTAGTTTGTTAGTTTCGAGATTACCTACTGTCCTTTAAAACAAACTCAAAATGCACATTTAGATATGAAAAGTTTTTTAGCAAAAAAAAAAACATAAATCATGATGTTATGTTGTTATTGTGTTTTATTGTGTTAGTTAGTGTTGTGGAAAAATGTCAGTCTTGTAGTTCAAAAAATCTCTCAGACTAAGAAGGTCCGGTTGCCAAGGAGTTAACTTTATTTGCTCGAGCCAAACAAAGTGAGATGTTCCAAGTCATCTAAAAACCAAGTGTTTTCCAGTCTATAGTTATAGTAAAATTTCTGAAAGGTGGTCTCTTCTGAAACCAATCAGGTATTTTCCAGTTATCTCTTATTTTTATTAACCAATTGTTAATTGTCTGCCACCAATAAGTCCCAGGTAACAAGGTACGTATCTAATGGTGGTACGCTGGTTATTACATCATTTTTTAAAATAATTTGCATACAATGGTTACTACACGAGACCACCAAACAAGCCATGGTCTCCATACGAGACGGCGTGGCGTACGTGCGTAATCATGGTTACTTTTAAACAGTGGAAAATCCCCAGGTTTCAGAGAGAGCACACCAGGCTTCAAACTCTAGGCCTCTAAAAACATCACTGGATTTTACCTTGTTACATTGTGCTCAAATGTGCTTTAAACATGCTTAAAGTGACATTAAGTGCATTTATATGAACAATCATTGGTTACAGGTACAGATTGTGTCATTAAATCATCAATTCTTCTTCAAATAATCAAATTATCATCATAGACCTACTTATATGTAATTATTCTTATTGAATATGATTTCAGATCAACCCATCTATGTACTAATGTTCCTATGAATACTTCTCAATACTTTTCAGGTATTTCATCAAGTGCATTTATAACTGTGGTAGAATGTATACAATATTAGCTGTGTTTTTTTTTTAGTTATTATTCAAATCATATATGAATAAATGATTAGGCTATGTTATATGTTAATAATCATAATACATTTTATTTATAAAGCACTTTACATTTTAAAGAAAATCTCTACTGTCTCTAAAAATGCTATATTAGGGGCGATTCACATTTGCGTCTAAAACCGAGTGGAAAACGAGATCTGTGCTCGTCAAATGACCCGCGCACCGCGGTACTCTGAAAAGTTGAAATATTTCCATCTCGATGCGGCACCGACGCGCCAAGAAAAATGTGCGTGCCACACCGTATGCGCGTCTCGACCTCATCGCTCCCTATTTGCGCGCGCCCTGCCGCGTGTCTACATTTAAAATAATGAACTAGTCAAAACAACCCAACTGCAGTTTGATTGATATTACTTGGAATGCACAATAAAAAACATGATTTAAATTTTTTTAAACTGAGTTATCTGTTTTCAAACTTTTCATATAGAATTTAAAGCTTATTCATACATACTTATTCTACATCATTCTGCACTGAAACGTCCCACACCCACATTATAAAAGATGCTTCAAGTGGTATATGAAATTATCCATTTGTTCACACGTTCACTTCACAATTTCACATCACGTCAGTCATAACGTCTTTTTTATAATACTGTTCAATATATGAACACCACATTAAATAAATTACAAAATGCAAGTTTAGTCTACATGAGCAACAAAGTAAACATAAATATACAAGTTTTAGAAGTGAGTAAACTAAATTGCGTAAAGTCAACTTATTAGGGTTTTCATATAATTTGAAACAACTTTTAAGTAAAAAAGTCTATATAAAGTATATACTGTATAAACTCATATATTTGTTTATAAATAAGAAAAAAAGATGATTTAACAAAAAAACAAGTTTTACCATATAATTAATAGACCTAGCTCATGTTGAATTTATTCATAACTGCCTCAGTTTCAGTTTAAACATTTGATATGTCATCTATGTTGTATTCTGAATAAAATATTGAAATTTGAAACTTCCACATCATTGCATTCTGTTTTTATTCACAATTTGTCCAGTGTCCCAACTTTTTTGGAATCGGGTTTGTATTTAGTTAGTTATATATTATATTAATTTCTTTCTATCTAGTTATTCTGTTCTATACACATTTCTTTATGTTGTTAATCTTATGTTGGACTGTTGTTGTATTGTCTTCACAAGTAGATATTAGTTTTCAGTGAAATGCAACTAAGATTTTCCCTGAATAAACTCTGCTCATTTTTTTCAATTATCACTTTGTCTCCTGCCTGCTGTTCTTCCTTCTTCATCTCTGAGTGTAGACATCTATGTCTGCAGGATAGTTAGACCTATCATTTGGCTTTATGATAACAGGACAGAATAACACTATGGTATCATATTGGATAAATAACAAGATAACAAGTGTAATTTATCAGATTTATCACCAGTTTGAATAACCGTTTTTAGATGCCACTAAGAGAATCATTGTGAAGGCTTTGATTTTAATGCGTAAAACTGCAATAATAATAATAATTAGAACAAATAATCAATAGAACAAAGACAATAGAACCCATTAAGAACAAGACGTTTTTCACAATAATATTATCAAGGGAAATAATCCACAGCAATGATTTTTGTTTTAATCTTGCATTACTCTGTAATGAGTGCCTCTTTTTATAACATCTCATCAAAAATATTGCTGCTTAATGGAAAGGATCATTTCTGACCCTGGCACACATGCAGTACAATTTTTTTTAAATAAAACTATAAAAAAATAAAATGATAAAATTAAAAGATGTTAAAAGTTAACTATGTGTCCAGTCTAGCTCATTCAAATATATAATTTGAAAATCCATGAATATTTGTATTTACACTTGCATGAATGTTAACAGGTTAGGTTTTTACCTGTCTTAGATGGGCCAGGTCAGACTTGTTTCCCACCAGTACAACCGGCGTGTCGACTGTGCGTCGCACCCGGTAGATCAGCTGCTTAAACTGCCGAGCCTCTTGGAAACTGCGACGGTCTGTGATGGAGTAAGAGATGATGAAACCTTCACCTGCTCGCATGTACTGATCGCGCATCGCTGTGAACTCTGCCTGGTTCAAAACAAACATATCAGTCAAAAATTTTTATCACTTTGTTCTTAACTCATAAAGTTGTTTTTATTTCATGGGATACAAAAAAAGATGTTAGACAGCCTCGGTTACCCTCACTGCTCTAAGTTTTGCATGACATACAATAACTAGCGACCAAGATAACAGAGACTTGGAGGTGGACTCTTTTGAACGGGGTCGGTATGCAGCCACCTTGAAAGCATCTAAAACACTGTAGTAAGCATCTAGAATGGGGTCCTCAACTCTGGTCCAACTCTTAATCCAGGTTGGAGCTAATCTCTCGAGGTCCACTTTCTTTCGAGCTCCAACCTGGATTAAACAAACCTACAGTACCAGAAACTCTGTAGTAATTCAGAGTCAGAAGACTTTGATTGGCTTGTTCGATAATGGTTGGTGCTAAACAGTGCAGAAAATTGGATCTCAAGGTCCAGAGTTGAGGAACCCTAATCTAGAACATCCTAGACAAGGTTTATAACTAGTCCCAGACTGAAATAAAAGTTTGAGCTGTCTTAACTGAAAACATATTTACCTGACATATCTTAAAATATGTAATTTCCATTGTTCTGTCTTAAAATGCACACCAGTAATATTTGTATCCAAGGCATTTTAATAAAAGTGACTTAAATATCCTAATTTAAGGCATAGTCCTGTATTAAGATAAGACTTGTCTGTGAAACCGGATGACAGACAACATGCCAACACTAATCAGAATACCTTAGCAAATGTTTAGCAAGCCATAATCTATGGTACCTAAGCTTGAGCTGAGTTACCTGTTTGTAAATCTGTTTGTACCGTTGCTTTGTTTTCCTTGTGTCTATGTTAAACACACCATTACTTCACCTACCTGTCCTGCTGTGTCCAAGATGTCCAGGTTTGCTGGCTCATCATCTATGCGAATCTGTGTTTTATAAGCATCCTCTAGAAACATTAGAGCCAGAGGCATGTGAACATATGAGCAGAGATCACAGTAACACTAGAGAGCTAATTACTTACATAAAATTTAATTTAGGTAAATAGACCTTAGTTGTGGTTACCCAAATAGCATAAAAACATGTCTAAGACATCTGTACATTTCCATGTGGGTTGTGACAAACACCTAACTTTCTTTGAATTGCTAAAATAAATTTTACGTAATGACAAAAAATATAATGGCAAATACATAAGAAAAAACAATGACAATCTGTTTACAAAAAGCCCACCCCGCCTTACCTATCTGCCATTGGCCAGACATACACGTAGTACCGCCTTAAACTTAAATATGTTGAATCAGTGTTGACACATCAGGCTATTGAAACAAAAGAGCATGCTCAGTTCTGGAGGGCCCCATGCTAAGTTCTGGAGGGCCGGTGTCCTGCAGAGTTTAGTTCTAACCCTAATCAAACACACCTGAACCAGCTAATTGAGGTCCTACTAGGCAAAGGCCGTTTCTCAATGTGTTCTTCAGCGGTCTTGTGTCCTCGTGTTCTCACTCTACGTCATCTATAACCGTCAAAGTCCGGTTCCAATACTCAAGAACAGAGAACGCATTAAAGTACCTGGATGTGTTCTCAATTTTAAGGATGCATCGAATGCAGCCTTGCGTGCATATGGAAGCCACTTGAAGTCCTAGAAGTCACTGGGGCGCATCCATCCAAGTTCATTCTTCCGAGGCTGCCTCGCAAGACCGGTCTCCGCGAGAACACAAGTCCGTTCTTTGCGTTCTTGGAATTGAGAAACAGCCATAGAAAATTGCAGACAGGTGTGTTGACGCAGGTTGGAGCTAAACTCTGCTGGACACTTGGCCTCCAGGACCGTGTTTGGGGACCCGTGCAATAGAGAAATGTTCTGATATTACCACAGAGCCTCAGTGTTGACAGTTCTTGAGGAAATCAACCCACAAAAGGCCTACTTATTGCTCTCTGCGCATTAAATCAATATAGAAAATTTTAAGACTGAATATGCATCACAATAGAGGCTTCATCCCTGGCTAAGGGCCACATTCATGTCATCCTAAATTCGATTATCTGTACTTCTGAAGTTACAAAAAATGTAATGTACTATAACAGTCAATAATGTAGAATTCTTGTAGGAAAGTTAAGAAGGTCTCGTCCTTTTTCTTTTTTTCTTACCGATAGTCGGGTCATGGTCCTCTGGAAATCTGTGACTTATAAACTGCATGATGATGGCTAGGAGCAGAAGAGAGAAACACAGCTCTTACATAATCCTAGCATTATTAAACTCAACAAGAGCAGTGTAAACAGCTCCCCGTCATATAAAACTCCCCCTTCTCCCTTTTCATGTCGAGCAAACACTCCCTGCTGTCAGCATGTATTTGCTCTCTGCTCTGTTCCCATGGACACAGTGATATAAAGAGAGAATATCAGTCACCCTAAAGAACCTTCTGCAGTGCATTCTCAAACAATGTGACCAAAGCTTGCACATCATCTTTAACAGGTACCTCATCTTATCTCCTTGGCAACAGACTCCATGAGGGGATGAAGGTTGCTAGGTACCTGTGCCTTTATATCGACAGACTGAGCGCTGAGCCAACACCCACACTTTTATTGTCTGCCTGCTTGTGACTGTACATGTAAGATTCTGGCACCAGCCCTCTGTCTGACCACAATAATAAACTGTAGTGAAAGAGACTGACTACAATAATCTGATGAAAGATCAGGAGATAATTACAATTAGGAGAAAATTACAATACAAACACAGAAAATATCTTGTATATAAGATATTTTACATAGGGATGCACGATAAATTATCGGCCATATCGATAATCAAATTTAGACCGATATTATAGCCGATAATTCATAAATCATTTCCTCTTGTTAAACTTCTTCAGCTGCACGCTGCTCACAGTTAAAATACAGTACAGTACTGTATTTCTGTCGTGATCATTCACTTACTGCTTTAGCAAAACATTGTTGATGTTGGTACAGTATGTAGATACAGAATTTATGAATGTGTAAATTATAGGAACAAATATATACTTGTTTCAGTATTAGAGAATTTTATATTAATATTTAGATATTGTATATCGGCCAATATATCAGTTATCAGCCAAAATTTACATATCGGTGCATCCCTAATTGTGATTTTTAGCACATATTTTTAGCATACTGTCCCTCTAAATTCTCATTACTGTGATTTTTTTCACATCACAATATCTGTATCTTTAGCTAGTTTTGAGTTTATTCAGAGTTAATTACGGCAACAGTACACTTTTCCTTCTCTCCTTTGTCCCAAAATATGAATGTAAAAAAAGTTATTAATAAATAGTCATATTTATTTTTTTATTTATGAAAGCAGAATTGTATGTTGTCTGTGGTTGTCATAAAGAGGAATTTCTTTCTATTGATTTAACGGAGACCTGTTCTGTAAAATTTACCCAAGTTTTGTGAAATGAGTGTAGTGTGTGTGTGGGGGGGTATGGGGACAGAATGTCCCCACAAAGATGGCATTATCCAAAACCCTTGTCCTTTGTGGGGACATTTTTTTGTCCCCATGAGGAAACAAGCTTATAAATCATACAGAATTAACTTTTTTGAAAATCTAAAAGAGCAGGAAGTTTTTGTGATTGTTAGGTTTAGGGGGTGGGTTAGGGGTAGGGAATATGATATACAGTTTGTACAGTTTAAAAACAATAGGGTCTATGGAATGTCCCCATAAAACATGGAAACCCAACATGCGTGTGTGTGGGGGGGGTTGAGTGTGTGCACGTGTGTCTTAAGAGAGAGATGAACAATGTTACTCACCACTTTTGCCCACACCCCCCTCTCCTAACATCACCAATTTGTACTCGCGGGAGTGACCCACTGTACCCCGCAAGGACTCCATCCAAATAACTGAAACACAGATACCATAAAAAACACATTTCAAAAAGCAATTAACAATATTTCAGTATATACCTCTCCTTTCAAAGGCTCACTGCTGAATGCCTGTCAATTACAGAAAATGCTCTTTGTTGCCACATTGCGACTGCACCCATAAAAAGTCTGTGTCAATGCTGCATTTGACACCAGAGCTTCAGTTTGATGAAAGAGGAAGTGAGTAATTTTGTCAAGCTATTCATATGACAAAGCGAAGTATCCACTGGGTGGGTGTTACATTAACCATGGTCAATAATAGATTATCTGCCAGCGTCCCATCGCCTGATGTATTTTCCACTGTCATTGCCTGCGACTCTGCATTAGCAGCCCAGCTATGTGATTTTTTACACAACATTTTACAGCACTGCTGATTTTCCTCTGTTTTGAGCAGATACAATAAGACTAAAATGCCAAAGTGTCCAATGAATTTATATATTTGTAACCTAATAGTTCAGCCATTTATTTGTCAACTGTAAAACAACAGGTCTATACCACTCCAAAATGACACAACAACTAAACATAGCTCCGGTTTCACAGACAAGGCTTAGTTTAGCCTTAGGTAAAATAAGATATTTAAGGGTGCGTTCATATTTGTCTTTTGGTTATTTTGGTCCGGAACAAAAAGAATAAAATAAATTTAGTCCTGGTTCGCTTAGCGTTCAGACTGGCATTTTAACAGCGAACCTAAAGATATCGAACCTAATACAGTCGCAATGTGGTTGGACAGCTTTTATGATTTATATTTTAAAAAGTAACTTACTGGAAATCCAAAACAATGCTGTAAGCTGGGTTATACATGCTCAGTGTATGCCTGTGCATATGAGGGTATTTTTAGCAAGCCGGTAACTCGCAAAGACCTCATGAAGTGTTTAAAGCAGTCAAAACGAAGCCAGGAATTCCTCCGTTACATGTACAAGCACAGACCTAATAAACTTTTATATTATCAAATCACTTGATTTTCGGGTCGTATATTGTTATTACTTCCTGTTTTTGGTTCGGTTCAATGCTTTTGGTCCGTGTTGCGCTCATATTTCAATCGAACCGCGCCAGAGTTCGTTTGAAAGTGGACCAAGAACCATCTTTTCAGTGGTCTCGGCCCGTTCACACAACACAAATTAACCGCACTATGTTACGGTCCCACCTTCTTGTTTCTGAATTTCTAGTCGTGTGGCGGGATCGGGGCAGAGCCCTTAGGTTTTATGTGAGAAAACCATGAGTTGTTTGTTTTTACTTCTCATGTGTTTTCTCGTGTCTCGTCAGTGGCCCCGCCCCTCTCGTTTCCTGTATTGTTTCCCGTCTGTGTCTAATGTTTCCCACCTGTCCTAGCTCGTTATCCCTCGTTTGTCTTGCCTTTATATACCCTCATGTTTCATTGTCTTGTTGCTCGTGCATTGTATATGGTGTCTTCGGTGGCGTTCGGTGTTATTTGTATCCTGATTACCTGTTTCTCCCGTGTTCTGTTTGGAGTGTCCTGTCAGTCTTAGTAAGTGTTTAGTTTGGTTTATCTAGTGTTGTTTATTTTCAGTTTAGTGTTAGTTAGTCTTCATCCTGTCATTATCTTATTGTATTGAGTTTTCCCCCATAGTGGGTTTTGTTTTGTGTTTTATGTAAATAAAGTCTTGTTTTTGTTAACCCCTTCACTGCTGTCTGCAATTGGGTTCTCTTTCGCACACGATTCCTGACACACTAACAGAGCAATCACACCAGAGTTCGTTTTAATCTAACCAAAAAGCCATATGTGAACACACCCTAAGTCACAAAAATGCCTTAGAAAAAACATTAATGCTGTGCATCTAGAGACAAAATGGCACTGATATATATTTTATGAAAGTTATTTAGATAAGACTGAAACATTCATCTGGTGTACTAGCCTTAATATAGTATAATATTATCAAATACTCATTAAAAATATTGGACATATGGACTTTTAAGCCTGGGTTAAAGAGATAGTTAAACCAAAAATGAAAATTCTGTCATTTACTCACCCCTCTTGTCATTTCAAACCTGTGTGACTTACTTTCTCTGTAGAACATAAAAGAAGATATTTTGAAAAATATTGGTAACAGAACAACGGCGGTACCCATTTACTAGCATTTCTTTGCTCTGAAATGACAAGACGGTAAGTAAATGATGACAGAATTTTCATTTTGGGGTGAACTATCCCTAGTTTAACCCGGGGTTAGGCAAAATTTCACACTTGTAATTTTGAATGGTAATGAGGTCAGTAACGCCCTGTGCCGTTTCCCACTTGGAAGTGGTAACAGGATTGTTTTAGTATGCAACATAAACCCTATTTGAAATTACAACAATAACCCAGTTAAAACTGGTTAGAGATCAAATATATTAAAGGAACAGATGGCCCAAAAATAAAAATACTGTCATCATTTACTTACCTTCGAGTTGTTCCAAATCTGTATACATTTCTTTGTTCTGATGAACACAGTTTATTACAGCATTTACAGTACTTGTAACAATTTTGTACTGTATGTGTTGTATGGCGGCATCTGTGGTTAAAGGGTTTTCGAAAGAGAACGTTTATTATGCTATTGTTACTAATACTCATTAAACCAGATCTAAAATTAATGGCTATTATGTCGAGTTCAGGGTGAAATGTCTGAAAGAACAAGACCACAAGACCTGTGTGACACAATCGTTTGTTAAATATTTATTCAACTGAATGTCTTAACGACACGCAATGAGTTCAACATCTGACAGCACGGCAAAAATATTTTAAACATTTTGTTAGTTCTTTAAACTAACTAGTGTTCATCAAAACCCTGCGAAAGTTTCGACGGCTAATGAATCTTTTTGAAAGACACCTAACGTTAGCCCAATGTGTTCGTCGAAGTTAATGAGTAAGCTTGTTTGTGTAACTTGTTTTACGCATTAAAACAAAGGCCCAAGTCTTCTACCAAACATGTAAAACAGAGTAGGTTTCGTTACAGTATTTTCGCTTTAAAAGTGTTGTTTAGTAGATGCTGAAACTGCTGTTAGATACAGACTATGTTGTTTTCTGTCTTACCTGTGTCACAGCATATATGTCTCCATTGTAGCGTTTGTATCGATGCAAATTATGTTTAAATATTTGATGTTAGAAAATTCCTGCCATACAATTCTCACTGTAAACACAAAGTACCCGTCAATAGAACCGCGCGTATGGGTCCTAAAGCCCGCACATTATGACCCCAGCCATGACCAATTGCCCAACTATCCACACGAAATGCACATGTAAAATTTAACCGTTTTCACTTTTTATTTCAGTCCCCATTTTTTCAGTATTAGTTTGTTAGTTTCGAGATTACCTACTGTCCTTTAAAACAAACTCAAAATGCACATTTAGATATGAAAAGTTTTTTAGCAAAAAAAAAAAACATAAATCATGATGTTATGTTGTTATTGTGTTTTATTGTGTTAGTTAGTGTTGTGGAAAAATGTCAGTCTTGTAGTTCAAAAAATCTCTCAGACTAAGAAGGTCCGGTTGCCAAGGAGTTAACTTTATTTGCTCGAGCCAAACAAAGTGAGATGTTCAAAGTCATCTAAAAACCAAGTGTTTTCCAGTCTATAGTTATAGTAAAATTTCTGAAAGGTGGTCTCTTCTGAAACCAATCAGGTATTTTCCAGTTATCTCTTATTTTTATTAACCAATTGTTAATTGTCTGCCACCAATAAGTCCCAGGTAACAAGGTACGTATCTAATGGTGGTACGCTGGTTATTACATCATTTTTTAAAATAATTTGCATACAATGGTTACTACACGAGACCACCAAACAAGCCATGGTCTCCATACGAGACGGCGTGGCGTACGTGCGTAATCATGGTTACTTTTAAACAGTGGAAAATCCCCAGGTTTCAGAGAGAGCACAACAGGCTTCAAACTTTAGGCCTCTAAAAACATCACTGGATTTTACCTTGTTACATTGTGCTCAAATGTGCTTTAAACATGCTTAAAGTGACATTAAGTGCATTTATATGAACAATCATTGGTTACAGGTACAGATTGTGTCATTAAATCATCAATTCTTCTTCAAATAATCAAATTATCATCATAAACCTACTTATATGTAATTATTCTTATTGAATATGATTTCAGATCAACCCATCTATGTACTAATGTTCCTATGAATACTTCTCAATACTTTTCAGGTATTTCATCAAGTGCATTTATAACTGTGGTAGAATGTAAACAATATTAGCTGTGAATTTTTTTTAGTTATTATTCAAATCATATATGAATAAATGATTAGGCTATGTTATATGTTAATAATCATAATACATTTTATTTATAAAGCACTTTACATTTTAAAGAAAATCTCTACTGTCTCTAAAAATGCTATATTAGGGGCGATTCACATTTGCGTCTAAAACCGAGTGGAAAACGAGATCTGTGCTCGTCAAATGACCCGCGCACCGCGGTACTCTGAAAAGTTGAAATATTTCCATCTCGATGCGGCACCGACGCGCCAAGAAAAATGTGCGTGCCACACCGTATGCGCGTCTCGACCTCATCGCTCCCTATTTGCGCGCGCCCTGCCGCGTGTCTACATTTAAAATAATGAACTAGTCAAAACAACCCAACTGCAGTTTGATTGATATTACTTGGAATGCACAATAAAAAACATGATTTAAATTTTTTTAAACTGAGTTATCTGTTTTCAAACTTTTCATATAGAATTTAAAGCTTATTCATACATACTTATTCTACATCATTCTGCACTGAAACGTCCCACACCCACATTATAAAAGATGCTTCAAGTGGTATATGAAATTATCCATTTGTTCACACGTTCACTTCACAATTTCACATCACGTCAGTCATAACGTCTTTTTTATAATACTGTTCAATATATGAACACCACATTAAATAAATTACAAAATGCAAGTTTAGTCTACATGAGCAACAAAGTAAACATAAATATACAAGTTTTAGAAGTGAGTAAACTAAATTGCGTAAAGTCAACTTATTAGGGTTTTCATATAATTTGAAACAACTTTTAAGTAAAAAAGTCTATATAAAGTATATACTGTATAAACTCATATATTTGTTTATAAATAAGAAAAAAAGATGATTTAACAAAAAAACAAGTTTTACCATATACTTAATAGACCTAGCTCATGTTGAATTTATTCATAACTGCCTCAGTTTCAGTTTCTTACATAGACAAGGTGAATTTTTTTCAAGTTTCAAGTGGCTTTTATTGTCATTTTAACAATATACAGTACAGTACACAGTGAAACTAAACAACGTTCCCCCAGGACCAAGGTGCTATACATACTTAAGACATAATCACACAGACTACATAAAGTGCACATGCAAATCTGTGTAAGTACAACATTTAGTGCAAAAAAAAGACAATTGACACAAACGTGACACAAATAAACCACAGGTGTTAGAAGAGTAATCCTCTGTGTAGTTCATAACATTGATTTTAAATCATGTAGGCTATCAGAAAGTGTTTAAATATATTTGTCATAATTTTAGTTTAGCAGATGTTTTAGATTTTGAACATTCTGTATTATTTTTCAAGAAAACTGCACTTACAGTGTACTGTATGTTAACTTGCCACTTGTCCAAAAATAAACTTTTAAAACATTACCATATTAACCCTTGTTTCTGGCATGTATTGATTACAGCAATATCATGAATTAATATAAAATGTCCTTCAAACTTAATCATTATTTCCTTTGTTTCATGACAGTTGTGGTGAATTCAAAATGACCACCTTTACAAGTAGTGGCGATACTGGGGTAGTACTACGAATTAATATTGGTAAAACAATGACATTTGCCATTATGTGATATATAATATATTCTATAGTGCTAAATACAGAAAGAAATAGTATTACTATAGTAAAAATGTGATAGTACTTTGTTCGTGCAGTTTATTGTAGTACGTATGTGTCATGACAGAAATACAGGACGACCCAAGTGCGGCGAAATCCGAAGGAGTTTATTAAATACAGGCAGCAGTCAATAGAACAAAACCCAACCGGTGAGAACTGGAGTCCCCAGAAGGGATGAACACGGCGACTCGGGCTGAGGATAGGTCTCCGACAATAAGACGTGGAGGGAAGTGACTGGGGACCCCACTCAACCCGGGACCAGTGCTGAGAATCTGGAGGTCGACCACGACCAGGAATGGAATCCGGACTCCGCCTGCGGGTAGTTGCCTGCGATGGGTAGAGGTCGAGGTGAACGCCAACGAGAGCTGCCGGGAAACAGGAAGACGGACGAGGTAACAGGAGAGAGAGAAACTTCACTTGACGAGACAAGATGGTATCCAAGACTATGACACGACAAAGAGAACTAAACTTCTACAGACGAGCCGCAGCTACGTCTGGGGCAGTCTGAAACTAGTTACAAACAAGCAACGATCAGACAACAGACAAGAGACACTGAGGAAATATAAGGGAAAACATAATGCGAAGGAAAAGGTTGGCAGGTGTGAGGTAGTTACGAGAACGAGTGCTTAATTAGTAATGAGTCAGCGGGCATGTAGAGTGGATGCAGAGGTGGAAGTAGAGTAGGGTGCAGAGTGGAAAATCACCATTGCGGGGAAGCCTAAGGAGACACGAGGGCGGGGTAAAATACGCAGACACCGAGCACGCGGATGCCACATGCTCGACAACAACAACACAACCCACGTGCAGATAATACCCCG
The DNA here is from genome assembly GCF_024868665.1 of Triplophysa rosa. NCBI lineage: Eukaryota > Metazoa > Chordata > Actinopteri > Cypriniformes > Nemacheilidae > Triplophysa > Triplophysa rosa. Next base: position 19,626,460 of record NC_079905.1, on the reverse strand, counting down.
ACCAGACCAAGACCGTGACAGTACCCCCCCCCACCAGTGCCCCTAGGCGCTTTAGGGAGGGGGCTCACCTCGTCTCCGGTGGAAGTCCATGATCAACGACCGGTCCAACACATCCCGCGAGGGAATCCACGACCTCTCATCAGTGCCATAACCCTCCAAGTCCACTAGGTATTGAAAGCCCCTGCCTCGACGGCAGATGTCCAGCAACTTCCTGACGGTATATGCCGGAATGCCATCCACCAGTCGAGGGGGAGGGGGGGTGAGCCGAGAACTGGCTGGGTTGAGATGGGAGGAGACTACGGGTTTAACCCTGGAAACATGGAATACAGGGTGAACTCGACCAAGATGTGGAGGAAGCTTGAGCCGCACGGCCACTGGATTAACCACCTTGGCGCTCCGGAATGGCCCAATGAACCTGGGTGCCAGCTTACGGGAAGGCGCCCGGAGAGGTAGGTCCTTGATGGAGAGCCATACCCGTTGACCGCACACATACGCAGGAGGAGAGACCAGGTGGCGATCGGCCGCTGTCTTGGTCTTCAGGGAGGTTTGGGCCAAAACCTCTCTGGCCCTCGTCCAGGTCCGGTGGCACCACCAGACGAACGCCAGAGCTGAAGGAACCGCAGCATCGAGTTCCTGGGAGGGAAACAGAGGTGGTTGATAACCCAGAGAGCACTCAAATGGGGACATACCTGTGGCTGAGGCGGGTAGGGAGTTGTGAGCATATTCCACCCACGAGAGCTGTTGGCTCCAGGAACTGGGATTGTTGGATGTCAGTTGGATGTTGGAGTTCCTGGTTGGCTCGCTCACATTGCCCATTGGTCTGAGGATGGAAACCTGACGACAGACTCGCTGAGGCCCCGATCTGTCGACAGAACTCTTTCCAAAACCGAGAGGTGAACTGAGGACCCCTATCAGACACGACATTGACCGGAAGACCATGAAGGCGGAAGACGTTGTCCACCATCAGTTGAGACATCTCCCGGGAGGATGGGAGCTTGGGGAGAGGGATGAAGTGGGCCGCCTTGGAAAATCGGTCCACCACCGTAAGGACTACAGTGTGCCCTCTAGACAGGGGAAGGCCAGTAACAAAATCCAGGGCTATGTGTGACCACGGCCAGGAGGGAATGGGGAGGGGACGTAGCAGACCTGGGGGAGGGCGGCGGGTGGTCTTGCTTTGCGCACAGACCGGGCAAGCCAACACAAACTGTCTGACATCGATGGCGACCGACGGCCACCAAAACCGCTGGCGCACAGACGCCAGGGTCCCCTTGATTCCTGGATGACCAACCAGCCTAGAGGAATGACACCACTGGAGGACCTCAGGACGCAGCCGAACGGGAACGAACAGCCGACCCGCCGGGCACTTCCCAGGCGCTTGCACCCCGCGACCGGCCTCCTCCACCCGCCGCTCGACCTCCCAGACAAGAGCCCCAATGACCCTCTCCCGGGGGAGGATGGAGTCGACGGGTCTCTCACTGCCTGGTCCCTCAAACAGTCGGGAGAGAGTTTCCGGCTTGACGTTCTTGGAGCCAGGCCGGTACGACAGGGTGAAGCGAAATCTGCCAAAGAACAGCGCCCAGCGGGCCTGACGAGAGTTCAGTCTCTTGGCTGAACGGACATACTCCAGGTTCTTATGGTCCGTCCAGAACAAGAATGGCTGCGACGCTCCCTCCAATGAGTGGCACCACTCTCCCAAGGCTAGCCGAACCGCCAGCAGCTCTCTGTTGCCGATATCATCGCAACATCATCGGCTGAGGCGGTGGGAGAAGAAGGCGCAGGGGTGCACCTTCTCATCATGACTGGCACGCTGGGACAAGACTGCGCCTACTCCGACATAGGAGGCGTCAACCTCGACAATGAACTGGCGATCAGGATCTGGAAAACAGAGCACAGGAGCAGAGATAAATCGGGACTTAAGTTTATCAAAAGCTACCTGCGCGAGTGAGTTCCAAGCGAACGAGATCTTGGTGGAGGTCAACGCCGTAAGCGGTGCGGCCACTTGGCTGAAACCCCGGATGAAATGCCTGTAAAAGTTAGCAAATCCCAGGAACCGCTGCAGAGCCTTACGAGAGTCGGGAACTGGCTATGTGGCGACAGCCTTAACCTTAGCATCGTCCGGTCCCATGCCTCGAGGTGAGATCACATGGCCGAGGAACGAAACCGTATCGGAGTGGAATTCGCACTTCTCCGCTTTGACAAACAATTGGTTCTCGAGAAGACGCCGGAGAACCTCTCTGACGTGTTGGGTGTGTTCCTGGGGAGGAGAGAAAATCAGAATGTCATCCAGGTACACGAAGACAAAGCGGTTAATCATGTCGCCCAGCACGTCATTAATGAGGCCCTGGAAGACGGCCGGAGCATTGGTCAGTCCAAACGGAAGAACCAAATACTCGTAATGTCCCGATGGCGTGTTGAAGGCCGTCTTCCACTCGTCCCCCTCGCGAATGCGAACCAGGTGGTATGCGTTGCGGAGGTCCAACTTAGTAAAGACCCGAGCTCCCTGTAGAAGTTCGAAGGCAGACGACATTAATGGTAAGGGGTCAGCGGGGCGTGTAGGTGCAGAGTGGAAAATCACCAGTGCGGGGAAGCCTAAGGAGACACGAGGGCGGGGTAAAATACGCAGACACCGAGCACGCGGATGCCACATGCTCAACAACAACACAACCCACGTGCAGATAATACCCCGACCAGACCAAGACCGTGACAGTATGGGCAAAAATCCTAAACTTTAAAAACCATGTAGTAATGCAATTATGAAAATATGCATAAATATGCAAATATGCAATCTAAATAACCCTCCTGTTATATGCAAATTTTAGCGATGTTTAATGTGTGGCTATATTGACCCCACAAATGTTTTAATACACAATAAAATACTCAATAAAATGTTATTTGCTTTTTTACTCACTTTACCTACCTAATATTTAAAATAAAATATTAGGACAAAATGTAACTTTTGGACTTGTATATGTTTTGAATTTTCTGAATTGAATTCCTGCAGAAACCTCAAGAAGCTTTTGATTCTCATAGATGCTTTAAATTCGTTCAAATGAATAAATAAAATAAAACTAAACCTTATACCAGTCAAGCTATAGTTCCAGAGGGCATGGGAGAAGAATATATGAAGAGTTTGGTTCCAAAATGAGATAACTTCAAAAATCATGTTTTTATTATGTTATTATGTTAGTTAGCTTTATTTTTTGTTATTATGGCTTATATCAAAACAAACCAACTGCAGTTTGATTGATATTAATTGGAATGCACAATAAAAAACATGATTTTTGATTTTTTTTAAACGGAGTTATCTCATTTTGGAAATGTAAGCTTCAGCGCAAGTTCTGCCGGGAAAACTCAATATCAAGTCACCTACTACGTATAGACCTATACAATTAACATCTAACCAATCATCATCCAACACTTGTAGTATATAAGATCGCCACTTACTCTCTGTTTGCGTTCGCAGTTGAAGCCTCTGGAAAAAACTAAAAATGTCACAGAAGGAATACGCCGTCTGCGACTATACAGACTCCGAAGACGATTTCGTCCCTCCATCCCCTCTTAACGTGAGGCGCAGTACTCGAATCCAGTGCCGCGACTCACCATGGGCCCAGCGGTCTTCGGATAGCATCGCCAGCACTCTCGAGGCCGCCGGCATTCCAGTCAACCCAGGAATTTCTAGAGAAAGCATGCTCCTCCTGGCTCACAATACTCTGGGTAGCCCTCCCATTAACACGGACGGAATAACGACAACTCCAGCGCCGACAACCCAGACAAAACAAGCCGGCAAGAAGAGGACCGCCAAGTCTCTTCACCTCGGCAAGCTAAAAGATCCACGCAGCCAGTACGGATTTTATCTTCTCCTCCTCTCCCCGAACACAGCGATGTCAACACTCAGCTCATCCAAGTCGTCCAAAGCCTTTCAAAAACGGTTAAAAGACTAGAATCTAAAATGGCGGTCTTTGAAAATACTTTCGCAAACACCGGAATGAACCCACAGACGAGCTCAAGGACCTTACCGATTTTCCCTCCTTCCCCAGGCACAAGAGACCATTCGGAAATACCATCGACTTCTACCGCTGCTCTGCAAAGACCCACAGTTCAGACACCATTCCAAGATGCTCTCGCTCCACTCACGATTTCTCTTTTCAACCTCTCCACTGCCGTTCCAGCCCAAGTTTTCGGAAGGCGTTTCGTTTCACCAGCAGCAGTTACAGTGTCTCCCCATCTCAGAAATAACATCATCCAAGGTAAGGATATTAACTTGGCTACACTACTGCTCCCTTCGCCTGCAGCCAACAGGAAAATGGTCGACTGTGGTGACGTGGCAGTTTTTCTGAAAACATCCGACCCGAGATTGCAACATAATCTGTCATTTGCCGAATTCGTCATTGCTTTTAGCACCTACAGAGACATTTTGCGCCAAGTTTTTCCAGATCGCAGGGAAGAATTAGATCTGTACCTAGCCATGATGGCAGACTTTAACCAACGTTATGGAGGTACACTATTTTATGAATATCACAAATCACTCTCAGCTAAATCTGCATCTCTCATTACTCTCTTCAACTCAAGACTAGACTGGTCCGTTACCGATACCGAACTGCTCGTCCGCCATTTCGGAGGGCAAAAGATTTTGACTTGCGTCTTATGCAGTGCTCACGGGCAATCGGCATCGTTCTGCCCCAAAGCATTCGATAGCAAAATTCCGCCCTCTGTCCAAGGTGCTGAATATCTTTTGCAAGGACCCCCACCCGAAATCAGTCTGCCCACGACGTTACAGGCCCACAACCCGGGAAAAGGCCCCTACCTGGAAAAAATTCTGAGCAAACACCCATCTACACCCATTAATGTTCCTGTGCTCTCAAGTTACCTTTCTTCTCACCCAGATCCATGTTTTGTGGATTATTTAATCACCGGACTGTCTCAAGGTTTTAGGGTCAGGGTCCTCTCCAATCTCACTACTTCTTTCGTCGCAAAAAATCTGCAATCAGCCTTATCAGAACCAGAAGTAGTATCAGCTCTGCTGGAGAAAGAAGTCAATAAAGGTTACGTAATCGGCCCCTTCGCTTCTCCTCCTTTTTCTCCATTTCACGTCAATTCGATTGGTATCGCCACTCGTAAATACTCCGGTAAAAAACGGCTCATATTCGACATGTCCTCTCCCCACTCTAAGACTACAGCAAGCATTAATGAAAACATTCCTTTAGAACCTTTTTCCCTGCATTATGCCTCTGTCGATAACGCTATCAAGCTAATTAAGTTAGCCGGGAAAGGTGCCTGGTTAGCTAAGGCAGACATTACAGATGCTTTCAAGAACATACCGCTTCACCCTTCAGAGTGGCCTCTTTTTGGAGTAAAATGGAATTCAAAATTTTACTTCGCCGTGAGGCTCACGTTCGGCTGCAGAAGCACATCTTCAATAGCCTTTCCGAAGCCCTGTGTTGGATCCTGCTGAATGTCTGTAAATTGCACCTCGTCTTACATTTACTCGACGACTTCTTGCTAATAGACTACCCTAAGTCACAAACCTCAATTCTCGGCACACTTAAACAGATCTTTAGCGATGTCAGCATTCCCCTATCGAAAGAAAAAACACTGGGTCCCTCTACCTCGCTAGAATTCCTAGGCATCGTACTCGATACCGTCAACATGCAAGCTTCTTTTCCAAGCGATAAGCTTCTAAGAATTCGGTCGTTCATGGAAACTTTTATCTCGCTACGAGTAGTATCCAAACGTGACATGCTCTCCCTACTCGGCCACTTAAACTTCGCTATGAGCATAATTCCCCAAGGTAGACCATTCATTTCCCGCCTGTTAACTTTGGCTCACTCAGTAACTAACTTGAGCGACTCGGTCCAACTAGACGAAGGATGCCTGTCCGACCTCAGATTTTGGACCTACTTATTAAACAGCTGGAATGGTATTTCCTTTTTCTACAATGACGTCTCAGAATCATCCCTAGAATTGCAGCTTTTTGCCGACGCCCCCTCCGTCGGCTTCGGGGGATTCTTTCAAGGCCAATGGTTCGCAGAGAAATGGCCAAACAAATTCCCCAAGCCAGCTTCAGGTACCGCTTCGTCCGCGCTCTACGAAATCTACCCCCTAGTGGTAGCTAGTGTTCTATGGAGTTCGGCGTGGTCTCGGAAACGCATTACGATGTTTTGTGATAACGAAGCAACAGTAGCCATCATAAACAAAGGAAGATCTCCCTGTCAGAAAATCATGCTCTTCCTGAGACATCTGATCTGGCAGTCAGTTCTTCACAATTTTATTATTACGGCAGCACATATTCCCGGCCACCGCAATGTCATAGCTGACGCGCTGTCTCGTTTTCGATTTCAGGCTTTCAGAATGCTATGCCCATCTGCCAACCCGGATCCAACATCCTGCCCCACTTTAGCGGACATAACACTAAATTAGATGATTTGCTTAACTCGGCCAGACAATACATCTCCAAAGGCATGGCTCCCTCCACACTCAATGCTTATACCTCCGCCTGGTCCTTGTTTACAATGTTTTGCTTTTCGTTTCAAATTCCCCTATTCCCGATCATGATCATGACGGTTTGTTCCTTTCTAGTTCACAATTATGAGAATCGCAATTTAAAATTATCTTCTATTCGTAGATTACTGGCAGGTATTCAATTTTACGCCAGGTACTTCAACCCTGATTATCCTAGTCTCTTCACCGTCCCAGCAATGCGCTTGCTACTTAAAGGTCTAGCTAAATCCTCCAGCAAACCAAAAGATGGACGCCTGCCCATCACATTATCCATTTTACATAGATTAATCATCTCAGTGCGTAATGGTCAGTTCTCCCAATATATTAACATCTTGCTAGAAGCCCTGTTTTTAATAGCTTTTTACAGATTCATGCGCCCAGGAGAATTTACATCAGAATCCAAACAATTCGATCCAACACGTGGTCTCTCTTTCTCCAACATCCGTTTCTCAAACAATTTCTTCACGCTTTTCCTCAAGCACTCTAAGAACGACAAACTAGGATCTGGTACCACCATAACAATTTCCAAAATTAGCAACAGCTTCTGTCCCTTTAACTCCACAATACAATATCTAAAAATTCGTCCTAAAACGCCCCAACACTTTCCCGTATTTATTTTGCCCAATGGCGCTCCAGTCACTAAAGCCTGGTTTAAAACTCACTTAGCTTCAGAGGTGGGTAGAGTAGCCAAAATCTTTACTCAAGTAAAAGTACAAGTAACTAGAGAAATTGTTACTCAAGTAAAAGTAAAAGTCACTATTTAAAAAATTACTTGAGTAAAAGTAAAAAAGTATGCAATGAAAAAACTACTCAAGTACCTAGTTACTTAGTTACTTTGTATCTGATTATATAGGCCTACTACATAAAATTAATATTAACGCCAATATTTTAATATTACATTTTAATCAATATTTTTAATTATCATAAGCAGATATCTTTTCAATATACAGTATAGAGAGACTAAAGAATAGACAAACACAGAAGAGACAAGCATTTCTGTAAATTTCATCTAGTCCTGATGTGAATGTAGTTTACACAACTTATTTAGAATAATAGACCATGTCAAACTAAAGCATGAACTAAACTCAGAGCATTTCCTAAGATGATCTAGAACATCTGCAGTGCTCTCTTAAATGAAATACACATTTTTAAACAAAGCTCATGTTTTCTCGTGTTGTGTCACGTGTGTGTTGTGAAACGCTCTTACTTGTAAACAAACAGTAAACAATGAACCACACGCCCAGTTTTCTTCCTTCTGTTCTTCAAATGTATATTTCTGCAAGCCCACGTCTCTGTGTCTGACAGGTAACGCGCATGTTGCTGTGTCTGACGAACAGGTCGCGCGGGTGCGCGCATATGGCGGGCATTTATCATTGCTGGCAAACAATATGACACATTTGCAGTTTTGATTGTATAGATATAGATTAATATCCACTTCATCCAACGCTCTTTGTGTTCTGCGTGTTCTTAAGTTTCGCGCTACGAGGAGTGAGTAATCCTGCTTCAGATGATTCAGATCGTGCTGCGAACTGAACAAATCATTTGAACTGATTCATTAGCCTATTCAAATGGTTTTGCCCATTGTTCAATTAATGCTTTCAAAAGAATCGACTCAAAAGAATCGATCACTCGGGAATGCCCGTAAAAAGAGACGACAACCTTGAAATAAACAACGCGTTTTAAAAAGCATATTTTAAAATAAAACGAAGGAACGTCACGCAATGTAAGTTATGTAACGAAGTAAAAGTACAGATTTTCTATTAGAAATTTACTCAAGTAAGAGTAAAAGTACACACTTTTAATTTTACTTAAAAAGTACATATTTTCCAAAATGTTACTCAAGTAAATGTAACGAAGGAAATGTAGCGCGTTACTACCCACCTCTGCTTAGCTTCCGTTTCCGCAAGCTGCGACCTATCTCCCCTGCTTTACACCGGACACTCCTTCAGGATTGGTGCAGCCACTACCGCAGCCGAATGTGGGGTTTCAACGGCAGCTATCAAGTTGGTGGGTAGATGGTCTTCCTCAGCTTTCGAATCATACATAAGACCCGACTCCAAAATCATCCTCGATGCCCAGCAAGCTCTATCAAGTATCAATCAAGGTATTATTAGTATTATTTTTTTTTCATGCATATACTGGTGGTGGTGTCTCGCTTATCATTTAATACTCTTCGATCACGTCTTAAATTAGGCCTATTGAGGCTCAGTCTCTGTCACGGCCTATCGGGATTCCGTCTCAACGTCGTGGCCTATCGATGCCCTGTCTCAACGTTGTGGCCTATCGAGGCTCCTGTCTCTATGTTGCGGCCTCTATAGGCCCTGTCTCAATGTTGTGGCCTATCAAGGCTGTGTCTCTAATGTCGTGGCCTATCGAAGCCTTGTCTCAATTTGTGGCCTATCGAGGCCAGTCTCAATGTTGTGGCCTATCGAGGCCCTGTCTCAATGTTGTGGCCTATCGAGGCTCGTCTCTAGTTGTGGCCTATCGAGGCCTTGTCTATGTCGAGGCCTATCGAGGCCCTTTTCAATTCTAACCTAGATGTCCGTGGCTATCTAGGGCTGTCACGATTATGAAATTTGGCTGACGATTAATTGTCTAATAAATCATTGCGATTATGAGATTAATTGTCTGTTTTAGAGCTTTGACTTTTAATTCTCACACATTTTTTATTCAGCTTTGAAACGACCATATTGTTCTGAATATAAAGACTATGTTCTTTTTTTGGAAATACATAGGAAAAAATTGGGTCATCATACTTGAGGTTTAGGCTTTTACCTGTCAATAATACATTCGCCAAATACTTGTAAATTAAGTAAATTGATCAGATCAGGAGTGAATTGAAGCCCCCATTAAAATGCTATCAGTCATAGAAAAGCTTCTAATCTGTTTTTTTCTCACTTGCAGACTACAATAAAAGTTTACTTCTATGTTAATGAGATTTTGGTAGACTGGTTTTCACACTGAAATAATATTAAATTGTACTGCAGGTTATTTTTATGGTATATGCTTTAGTTTTTTTTTAAAGTGATTGTGTTGTGGTGGTACATTTTACAAGTATTACCATGCTTTAGTTACAATATATACAATAAAATATACAATATGCAGATGCACTACAGCTCCCCCTAGTGTCTTCTATAGAGATGTGCAATAATTGCGATGATCTGAAACCATCGCGATGAGGTGAAACAATCGCGATGAGACAATTATTTAATAATCGTGACAGCCCTACTATCGAGGCCCTGTCTCAATGTTGTGGCCTATCGAGGCTTTCGTCTTAATGTTGTGGCCTATCGAGGCTTTCGTCTCAATGTTGTGGCCTATCGAGGCTTTCGTCTTAATGTTGTGGCCTATCGAGGCTTTCGTCTCAATGTTGTGGCCTATCGAGGCTCGTCTCCATGTCACGGCCTATCGAGGCCTCTGTTTAATGTCACGGCCTATCAAGGCCCGTCTCAATGTTGTGGCCTATCGAGGCTTGTCTCAACGTCGTGGCCTATCGAGGCCCATCTCAATGTCATGGCTTATTGAGGCCTCTGTTTTAATGTCACGGCCTATCGAGGCCCCGTCTCAACGTTGCGGACTATCGAGGCTTGTCTCAATGTTGTGGCCTATCAAGGCCCCGTCTCAATGTTGTGGCCTATCGAGGCTTGTCTCAATGTTGTGGCCTATCGAGGCTCGTCTTAAAGTCGTGGCCTATCGAGGCTTGTCCCTATGTCACGGCCTATCGAGGCTCTCATTCCATGCTGTGTCCTCTCACAGTTATAATCCCCAGGGATATTCCGAATAGTCCCCTACTAGTAACCATACCACCCTTTATGTCTTTCGCCCCCTCACAACCTCCCTCTTTCACAAAATGAAGGTTCACTAGAGTATGACGATATTACAAAGTTTCACTCACGGTTCGATGAATTTTACAATTGATGTCTTACTAACGATCTCATTCTTTATCTCGTTATTCAGGAACCTCAAGAAACTTCAACCGGTGGGTAGAATTTTCTTCCTTCAATTCTTTGGGGGCAGGCCCCGCTCCAGAGGCTAAGCCCTCTACAATTCTTAGGTTGGTTCCTGCCTTCATCATCAGGCAGGAAGTGCAGGAATTCTTTACCCTCTGGATGCAGGCTATGGACGGGGCCTACGCCAAAGAACTATATACTTCACCAGTTTCGACATTGTCGCTGACTAGTTGTCTAAATAAATGTTCATTGTCACATAATCTTGCCTTCCGAGTCTTTCTGGTAGAACTAAACTCTTCATATGGAAATAACTGAAAACATAATTATTATTTTTGTTATTATCATCTTGCTGAATATTTCCAAGACTCACGGTTTAAACATACAATCAGGATACTCTTCAGCATATGTCTTGCTTTGGCTCAATCTGACCCCAAACATAACATGAAGGATAAGGGATGGGTATAGGCACACAAAAACAAAATCAGATCTAGTGTATTAATTATATTTAATTTGCACGTCCATGTAAACAAATTCAACAGTACAAGTCAGCATTAGTGTAACATACTATAGTTAGCATAAGCTCAGTAGCTGTATGCTGATAACTTGCCCTCAAAAGCATTACAGGTCACACTTTATATTAGATGTCCCTGAATCACGTAGTGAAATAAGCAGTAATAAGCAAGCCATGTAAAGATGTTATAATACTGTGCTTACACTATACATAAATAACTTAGTTGTATATACAAATGTTGAAAAGCCAGGTAACGGCATAAAATCACACTACCGTTTTGGTCAACTAGTATTGTTTATCTTCTAGGTTTAGTGGGTTTAGGGACACCTAAAATAAAGCTTAATCACTATGTTTACTCCACCTTAACATCGCAGGATCCAAATGTATTATATTTATTAAAGGCATTTTTTTCTTTGTTTGCCTTTCAATTTATTTATACAACACACAACAGCAAAAACTGAAGGATTGTTGGACCAGTGGCAGAGAGAAAAAGAAGGGCAAATACACTAGCTCTCCGAAAGAGAAGGTTTACTCAAAATGAATGTATTTCCATTCCAGATAAAATAGTTAGATCCGAGAGAAGCAGAGAGCCACTGCCGACCTGTGCATTGGAACAAACACTCATTTACATTTGTTTATTTTCATTATTATGTTAGTTATTTATTTATTTAAAAAACAAGTGTTTTTATGCCCAGAAGATCCACAGAAGGTCAATATAACATCAGAAGATAAGGGCTTAAATAAAAGAAAACAGGCATTTTTATGTAGGTTGCACTGTAATCTGTTTTTTACAAAAAGAGTTTTTACTGTCATATAAACCACTAAAACTGTAATATATACACAAGTTTTGAAGCAGAAATGTGATACAATGCATGCAGGGTTTCAAACATTATTTCAAAAGTGGAAGAGTTCTGGTCTTATTTGCAAGCCTGGACTTGGGTGGCTATCTTGATGTTGTTTTTCTAATAAACAATAACTGATCTCATCACAGGGTCTTAATGACTCACAAAGTTTACTGAGATATTATTTTCAGTTGTAATTGTTACATTTCATTGCCTGTCAGTACAATTTTTCTCCCCTCACCCTCTATACTTTCTGCCTTATTAACTTTATTTGTGCTCATTCACACTGGGAATAGAATATGTGAATCTTCCTTAGAAGACTGCGGCAGTGAATGACTCTTTGAACTTGAAAACACATCCACACACATTGCATGCCTGTAAACATCCTCCCTGGGTCTGTCAATTACAGGTAATGTACACCAAAAATTATCCATTGGTTTGTTTCTCCACTTTGGTCATTTTGATACCTGCAACTAACTGATGATTACCAAAATCCTAACTTTGTTATGGTCAGTTGTTTTTTATCTATCTATTTATATATATATGTATATATTCATTTTGTTGAACACAAATCATAAAAATAAATACAATACTCTATGAAAGTGCAAATATTGTAATATGGGTCTGTAACTGCTTACTTCTTAGCAATATAATTTAATATTAATTAGAATCTAAATAAATCAATCAATTGGCTTTATGCCAAACAAGATATTGAAGGAAGTGAACATCTATTGAGGAGGTTGAACATCTGACTACAATTTCATTGCTTTTATACTGATGGCATCATTTGTATGTCAAAAGATGATATTTTTTGGTGCTATTCAATTTCAGAATGAAAATGGGAGAATAACCAATGTTTTATTATTATACATTATTAAGAATGCGTTGTTCAACCTTAAAAACCAGACATTCAGTGACAATAGAAACAATGGCGTTAGGTTAGGTACTGTACACCTATTATGAACAAATTTGCAGACAGTACTAATAATATCTGTCACATTTGGCTTTGACTGCAGTTGTTTCTCTCCAACTAAACCTGATTGTTTTTTCAACCAACCCTTCCCTGATCTCAGTGCTATGGTAACACAGCAACTGGGTAATTTTCTTTGCAGTAAAGTAGAAATGTGCATAGATATTGCAAATTAAAGTAATACAGTTTGATTTCATTTAGCAAATGGTTGTACAGGTCTTTATGATATTATGTTGAAATAAGATGTTAAAAAACATGTTACGGAAGTGCTTTGTCCAAGACATCAACTGTACACTAAAAGATAACCAAGAAATACAGCTACAAATAAATGAAGTAGCTAGAAATTCAAATTAGCAAGAGACCAGCTTAACTAAATAGAACATAGTTCTGTACAAATCCAATTTTAAGTCCAGAGCTGATGGCAGCTATTTTTAATTTTCTAAAAGGTTTGCCATTAACCACCAATGGTATAACTTACATTTAGAGTTTAAATTTACCTCAAATATTTCACATTTTCAGATCATTTTTAGTTCCAAATTCATTCAAATAACTAACAATAGAAATAAAACAAACCATTTTGCAAGACATAAACAAAACTTCTTGTTTCAGTTTTTTTCTATTTTCACATATAATGTTGTTTACATCTTCCAAAATATGAAAATCAATATTGCAACCTCGTGTTCTGTGATAAACATTCAAAGAAACCCCTTGATGATGTCTAGATTATATATTTTCCCATTTATCAAAACATTCTAAAAATTAAAGCTTGTCCAATCTAATTCTAAGCATGCAGCAAATTGAAGGTACTCTATGTATATTCTCAATATGGCGGGATACTGGTGAAAGGACTATGAGGATACTGTGGTATATGCTTTCATATGGGTATAATTATCATACAGTATGACACAAACTAATGAATCAGACCAACAAAAGACCAATGTGGTTAATGTCTGTTTTTTGTTTTTAATGATCAGTTTGACATTTTTGCTATTTGTTCATTAGAGAACCTTCTACGTGGTTCCGTAGAGCCTATGGTCTTTTTCACTATTGATATACTCACCCGCACATACACCTGTATATGTGGGGGGGGAGGGTTGTTAATTGGTTTTCTTATTATAGAGCAGGCAACATGAAGGGAGTGGAATAATATGTTTTCCCTTTTTGTTAGCCAATTGCTAGTACTCTGTAAGGTTATGCCACTTGGCAATCTGTCGTCGTGGGTTGTCGCAAACTTCCCTCCAGTGAGTGACCCCTGATGGAACAGGACTCTGACCACCCAAAACCAGGCGACCAACAACCTCATTCTTTGTAGTGCGGTCAAAATCAATGACCAGAAACTCCACAGAGATGTCCGGCATTAACTCAGCAGGGACATCGTAGATAAATGATTCATTGAAAACGGGATTGAGTGTGCATTTCTTCACATGTGTCTTCTTCTTGGCTATGCGCTTGCGGCCGTAGAAAACGTTCACTTTAACATATGGGTCTATAAGTGGAATAGAGAAAGAAAGACATTATTGTGAAGCATTACGGTGAGATCTGTTTTTGGTGTATGAAACTAGATTTATGACATTAAAACCTGATAGGCAGTCATCTTAATATTAATCTGGATGTGCTGTGTACTTACTGCCTGGTAGGTCAGTGATGTCCATGGTTGGCAGATGTTTGGCCTTCAGCACCACCACGTTAAGTCTGTGAGTAACAGGCTGGTATGACAGAGACACCAGCAATTCCCCGCGACTTTCACACTACAGAGAAACAGAACAGAAATTTAACACAAGAAAAAGGTGTTCAAATCTACAGATCCATCTGCTGATGGGCAATTTCGTGAAAGTGTCAACCATGAAAAAATCTAGTTTTTGAATGAATGAGTGAATGAGGCATTTATATAGCGCTTTTCTGTGTATTGCTGTAAACCCAAAGCGCTTTACAATCATATGAGGGGGTCTCTCCTCAACCACCACCAGTGTGCAGCATCCACCTGGATGATGCGACGTCAGCCACAGTACAACGGCACCAGTGCACTCACCACACACCAGCTATAGGTGGAGAGGAGAGAGAGAGTTTTTCCCAAAGGTTTTATAGTAACAGCACAGATATTAACATTTGGTGGTTCAAATATCCATGTGAGGTCTCTCTTCAAGTTTTTAAAGCATTAGTTTTATTTTTAGTGCATAATTTTTCATAGTCAGGTTAGTGCCATTTTCAGGATTGTCCCATCCATAACAGTACATATTCCTCATAAATGGGCACGTGACAATTAAAATAAAACAACTATTTCATGTTCTATGAAGAGGAATCCCTTCTGCCTTTCAGGTTTGTGCATTTTAATTCACATAAATTCTACAAAGTTTGTTGTCTCCCAAAAACCGTGTCCTTTTTTTGTCACATCCATAATGGATGTTTATTTTCCTTTTTAAAATAGAAAACTAGTCTGCATAAACTGATATTTTTCTATCTATCAACAAGGGTTTAGTAAAATATAAACAGATGGTTCAGTATACTGGTAACAATTACATTCGCTGAGTGTTTTTATGTCACATCCATAATGCAAAATGTCACATCCATAACGCTGGAATTGCCCTGATACAAATGGCGCTTTGGCACTGGACAGTTATAGATACTGTACTTATAGGAACCAGCCTCCAGGGTAGTCCCTCAAAAACTAAATTTTCCTTTGTACCATTATCTTGGCTGCATTGGCACAGGAACTCTGAAATGATGTAAGCTGGCCGAACGACGCCAACATAATTTAAGCAAGGCATTCAAAACGTAATTAAATGGGGGTGACAATATGCAGTACTATACATATCATCGAGGCTGAGAAAAGAACACAATAATGCAGACAAAGGCGTCAGCTTTCTATATGTTTATGTTTTTTAACACTTTAAAATGCTGTTCTGTGGCAGGCGATATGCCAATCATTGTACACTTACGTCACTGGCAGTTCCTATTGTACTGGGTTAGACCCTTTTCTCAAGTAGGAGCTAACGTAGGCTCAGGAAACAATACACAATTTTTAAAAAGTAATTCATTTTAAATCCCTAGGAGACCACAGACGTTGTTACAGAATCACCAGGTTCCCAACGCACTCTCCCACAACGATCACAATCACCAGATTACTACTCTCCGTCACCTGTCCCTCAGCTCCCCACTATATGAACTGCACTCAGTCTTTGTCTGGTCTCGTTGAACATACCACGCTACAGTGACTTTGTTCCTACTCACCCGACTACAAGTACCGCTCAAGAATAAGAATTTGTCATCCTCATCGTCTGGTAACCCACAAAGAAGGAAAGTTACTCACCTTCTCTTACCCAGTGACTGTCCAAGTGTATGTGTGGAGCTGCACTTTATATCATCAGCCATTGGATTGCTTACCTGCCTTTTGTTCAATAAATACTTACCTGTTTATATACTCAGTATCCGCTGGTCTGTGGTACCGTAACAGAAGACCAGACCAACACTGAACCATGAGCACTTCACCCACAGGAACTGGTCGATGGTCTCCGTGAGGCGCTCTTACGCACTCCCACTACATCAGTCACTGCACCGACTCAAGCTACCGTTGTCGCAGGTCCCATGGCTAACCCGGCGCTCTATTCTGGTCTGGTGAAGGAATGTAAAGGTTTCCTTCTTCAATGCTCTCTAATCTTCGAAATGCAACCTAACAGTTTTCCCACAGATTGAGGAAAGATAGCATTCATCGTTTCACTCCTCACGGGAAAAGCATTGCGGTGGGCTGAATCGATCTGGCATCAGAACGGCTCGTTTATGCAATCCATCACCGACTTCATGGAATACTTTCAGGGGTTTTTTGGAATACCCTCAGGCGATTCTATGGCCTGTGACTCTCTTTACCATCTTAAACAGGGAAAGATGTCAGCTGCGGATTACTCCTTGAAGTTTTGCACGCTAGAGGCTGCTAGCGGCTGGAATGAACGCGCCCTTCTGACCACCTACCTTGGTCTCAAATCGGAACTCCAGTTACAACTATCAGCATATGATGACACCATGGGTTTGGAGCGATTTATTCAACTGTCTATCCGAACGGAAAATCGTATGCAGGCCTGTTACGAGGGAATTAAAGGACCCCTCACATCACCTCTCCTCTGCCAGCCAGACCTGTCTTCTCCAGAACCAGAGGTTATGCAATTGGACACTACCCGCATTCTATTATCAGAACGTCAACGACGGCTGAACCAGGGGCTGTGTCTGTATTGTGCTTCTGCTGGGCATTCCATAAATGAATGTCCCATCCGCCCTCCAAGAGCCTTGGTGAGTACGGTTCAACCTGAATCTCACAAACATACTCCTCTAACCACAAAAGTGACACTCCATATATCTGATATCTCTTTTACAGTCACAGCCCTCATTGACTTTATCCCCGCCAAGCTCTGCTCCAACCTCCAAATCTGTAAGAAAGGGATCCCACAGAGTATCCAGGTCCAATCCGTAACAGGAAAACCACTTAACAGTGCATCCATCCATTACCGTACCCTCTTCATCACCCTGACAGTGGGCTTGCTACATCAAGAAGACATCAGTCTTTTGGTTCTGGAGAATTCTACAGTGGATATCATCCTAGGGTGACCGTGGTTGATACAACACCATCCAGAACTCTCTTGGGACACGGGAGAAGTGAATAAATGGGGAGATCACTGCTTCCCTTCATGCTTCCCTCAGTTACCCCTTCGCCGTCACAATGCTTCCACTGCCCTATCCATCTAATCCACTACCATAGAAAGCCCGAAGGTTGATGCACCTATCAACATCCCACAGGAATTCCAAGAGATCCCACAGTGGCTATCCCAAGAGATAGCCACAGTTACCACCTCATCAGCCATGAGACTGCGCGATTGATCTCCTGCCGGGTGAACCAGTGCCTAAAGGTAACATTTATCCACTCACTATCCTCGAACAGGAGGCCATGGAGAAGTACATCGAAGAGGCTTTACAACAAGGATACATCCGACCTTCGACTTCCCCTGCTGCATCTCCCTTCTTCTTGGCCAAGAAGGATGGCAGCCTCCGTTCATGTATCGATTATCGTGCCCTAAATAAAATCACCACCAAATTCCACTACCCCGTTCCTCTCGTACCGGCGGCCTTGGAACAACTTCGAGGAGCTCAAATCTTCACTAAACCTCTGAAGTGCATATAACCTTATCCGAATCCGAAGTGGAGACGAATGGAAAACAGCATTTGTGACCCCTACCGGCCATTTTGAATATTTAGTCATGCCGTACGGCCTAGTTAACGCCCCCTCCATCTTTCAAGATTTTATGCATTCCATCTTCAGAGACCTCCTTTACCACTCAGTATTAATTTACATCGACGACATCCTCATCTTCTCCAAAACCCTTGCAGCACACCATCATGTGAAGGAGGTTCTCAACCATCTCCGTAAACACCAGCTGTATCTCAAGGCTGAAAAGTGTGAGTTCCACCAATCTGACATACAATTCTTGGGTTACAACGTATCGCAAGGAGGTGTGAGTATGGACGATCGGAAGGTGGAGACCAATAAAGCCTGGCCAGTTCCCTCAACCGTAAAGGACTTGCAGAGATTTCTGGGGTTTGCAAATTTTTACCGCCGGTTCATTCATAACTACAGTTCCATTGCCCAACCTCATACAACTCTTCTCCGAGGAATACCGAAAACCCTGTCCTGGACTCCCGAAGTGGACCAAGCCTTCCAAGCACTCAAAACTTCTTTCTGTTCAGCACCCATCCTCGTTCATCCCGATCCAACAAAGCCCTTCACGGTTAAAGTGGATGCATCCCGATCCAGTGTCGGAGCCGTCCTTTCCCAGCAGCAAGGGAATCCCACCAAAACTTCATCCATGCACCTTCTATTCGCACAAGTTCAGCCCGGCGGAGGTTAACTACGACATAGGTAATTGAGAGCTACTCGCAATCAAGCTGGCTCTTGAAGAATGGAGACATTGGCTTGACGGCGTGAGACATCCCTTCACGGTGTTCACAGATCACAAAAATCTACAGTACCTCCGTGAAGCAAAACGACTCAATCCACATCAAGCACGCTGGGTGCTCTTTTTCACAAGGTTCAACTTTACTATCACCTACCGTCAAGGAGACAAGAACCATAAAGCTGATGCCCTCTCCCGTCTATACTCATCCGACGAAGAAATCAAATCTCAGGAAAACATACTGCCAGATACTCTCTTTGTTAATCCCATTCAATGGAGTATAGAAGACACGATTCCAGACACATCCCAAGATGCTCCGCCGGGCTGTCCACCTAACCACAAGTACGTACCTCGAACTCACCGGACACCGCTCATTACCCAGGCACATACTTCGGCAGGCATTGGTCACCCCGGCGTAAATCAAACCCTCTCACTGTGAAACACCGCTTCTGGTGGCCCAACATGGCTCAGGATGAAAGACGTTCGTGAGTGGGTGCAAGGAATGTGCCATTTAAAAAAAACCCAGTCGACTCCCATCCGGGAAACTTTGTCCTCTCCCCATCCCAAACCGCCCATGGTCACATCTGGGAGTGGACTTCGCAACGGATCACGGGGCAATACATGTATCTTCATCATCGTCGACCATTTCTCCAAATCCATCCACCTAATAACACTCAAGGGGGTACCTACCGCCATGCAAAGCGCAGAACTCCTCTTCCAACATGTCTTTCGTTACTTTGGCATCCCCGAAGACATCGTATCTGACCGAGGTCCCCAGTTCATTTCGCGAGTATGGAAATCCTTTTTCAAACTCCTAGAGGTAACCGTAAGCCTTTCCTCAGGCTATCACCCTCAGACCAATGGACAAACAGAAGGGAAGATTCAGGATGTGAGCCGTTTTCTCTGAACCTTCTGTCACAGCCACCAGATCTCCTGGAGCCAATTACTCCCTTGGGCCGAGTACGCACAAAATTCGCTCCGTCAGCAAGCAACAGGTCTAACCCCATTCCAGTGCGTACTCGGCTATCAGCCTCCCATATTTCCCTGGACGGAAGAACCATCGGAGGTACCATCAGTTCAACATTGGTTCCAGGAGAGTGAGAGGGTCTGGCACTCAGCCCATCATCACCTGCAGGGGGCGGTAAGGCGACAGAGGCGGACCGCTGATGCTCATCATTCTGAGACACCAACTTACCTCGTGGGACAAAAGGTTTGGTTGTCCATTAAGAACATTCGACTTCGCCTTCACTGCAAGAAGCTGAGTTCCAGATACATCGGACCATTCAAGATCATCAAGGAGATCAATCCAGTAGCCTTCGAGTTACAACTCCCTCAGCACTACCGCATTCATCCCGTCTTCCATGTTTCACAATTAAAACCATATAACTCACCCATCTCTCCCTCTCTCTCCACAGAACCTGGTGAGGAAGAAGTGCCCCCCTGGAAGAGACTGGAGAGGTCTACACAGTTCGGGAGATCCTGGACTCTAGACGTCGAGGTGGTCATCTAGACTATCTTGGCTTATCTTATCTTCGGGCACGAGGAACGATCCTGGGTCCCAAGAGAAGATATCCTTGACCCAGAACTACTTACCAACTTCCACAATACCCACCCAGAGAAACCCGCACCCCGAGGCAGAGGTCGACCACCTCGGCGTCGAAGGTCCCACCGGCCCTCAGGAGCGGACCGTGAAGGGGAGGGTACTGTTACAGAATCACCAGGTTCCCAACGCACTCTCCCACAAAGATCACAATCACCAGATTACTAATCACCTGTCCCTCATCACCGCTCCTCACTATAAGAACTGGACTCAGTCTTTGTCTGGTCTCATTGAACATACCACGCTACAGTGACTTTGTTCCTACTCACCCGACTACACATACCTCTCAAGAATAAGAATTTGTCATCCTCATCGTCTGGTAACCTACAAAAAAGGAAAGTTACTCACCTTCTCTTACTCAGTGACTGTCCAAGTGTATGTGTGGAGCTGCACCTTATATCATCAGCCATTGGATTACTTGACTACCTTTTGTTCAATAAATACTTGAATACCTGTTTATATACTCAGTCTCCGCTGGTCTGTGGTACTGTAGCAGACGTAAGGACAGTTGTGTTTTTGTCATTATACTCCACCTAACGCACAAATGAGATGTTTACACCAGACCGCAAGAACACACACCTACTGACTGTGGTAACAATTTCACAGTTCTCAACTAAACATTGATCAAACGTGACTTTAAAAGAGAAACAAATATGGAGGAAACTCAAAAAGCACAGTATTAACATTACAGAACATAATAAAGGTAATAGTACGTGGCCGTTACACCTCAGGTGTGCATTAACTTTCGAATAATTGAACAGGCCAGAGTCAATTATTCCGCTTATACCATGGTTACCACACCACAGTACATTGTTCAAATGTTTAATTTCAACGTTTGTCATGTTATCGACTTTAAAATGCTGTTGATGGTAGGACTACTTTCTTGCACATCTCATTTCAAGCGTCTGTTAGAGCAAATGGACTCGGAGGTTTGAGCCACTGCTACCGTGCTACATGGTGTGTGTGTGTGTGTGTGTGTGTATGAGTGCAAGAGATTGCGCGCACACCTGCGTGTTTGCAGTAATGTGACATAAAAGTCAGTGATAATAATATTATTCCTCTTATTGTTTGTATCACCAGCAGTAAAAAAAACAAAACAAGCAAACCTTTGAAAGAGTAGGTCTATCAAAATATATTTGTTATCAGTTATAAGCAGCATGAAGAGGAAAACGAACCAGTAGGCTATCAGTTTTTATTAATTCATTTTGTTTTGCTATTTAGTTATTTTATTTATTCGATTTCAGAGTATATGTATTTCTATATTGTTTTTGAAATGTTTTGTTTATTGAAACGAAACTGTACACGCGTTTCCATTAACAGTAAAGTTTGACATTATAAACATCAGATCAAGAGCAGGGTGCTGTGTGAGGTTATTTACATTTACATTTAGTCATTTAGCAGACGCTTTCATCCAAAGCGATTTACAGATGAGGGAAACAATGGAAGCCTACAGGCCTAGAGATTACAGTACCTCCCTCTCCCAATCCTTATCTTCTCTAGTTCCCATCATGGGCATCACTAGCACTATTTATTCGGGGCTCTAGCCTCGGTTCCCTGATGGAGGGAACGAGACGTTGTGTCGAACCGACAGATGGGGTTCGTCCCTGAGAACCAATCGCTTCCGACTTAGAAAAGGCTTAGAAAAATGAAAATTGGCGAATGAAATTTGCATGCCAGACTCCGCCCCCGGATATCCGGGTATAAAAGGGAGACGGCATGCCTCATTCATTCACCTTAGTTCTGAGGAGCCTGAGACCTCTCACGACTGCTGCAGAGGACAGCACGTGTTGTGGCAAGAGGACACAACATCTCATTCCCTCCATCAGGGAACCGAGGTTACAAACGTAACCGAGACGTTCCCTTTCTGTCGGTCTCTCGATGTTGTGTCGAACCGACAGATGGGGTTCCAATGGAAAAAGCCATAACACAGTGCCCTGTCACAATCTCAACGAAGCGACGGTGACTGGCCTGGGCGTGTCAGCCGTGAGCGCTACCGCGAAATTGTAACCTACCAGTGGGTAGGTAGGGGGTCCCAGAGCTTTCTTGAAAGGTGGGAAGGCCCCTACCTTCGGCCTCACAGGCGGCGGCCTTGTTTCTCTAACAGCGAGAAGCCGCCCGGAACCGTAAGGCCACTGGGTAAGCGCTACTTTCTCAAGTGGGGGCTGCGCTACAGAGACTACATCCTACCGCAGGGAGGAGTCTAGTGGAGATACCAACATGGTCTCACCGATGGGGGAGAACTCATGGGAAGAAAGAGCGGTTGAAGAGAAAACCGCGAGGTGGAGGTCCACCTAAGGAGGTCATGGGTTACCAAGGTGGGAACCAGCATGAAGATACATCAGACGGAACCGCCCTACTGGGGGGTTGCAACGTCTGGTAGCACTAGGTCCGGTTAGAGCTATGTTGCGAATAACTCCGGAGATACCCGGCCTAAGCGGCAGGGCTGCTCTGCCCAGCCCGCCCGCAGGTGGTGCTTGCTAGTGATGGATGGAGTGCCTGTTCTTCACCCAGTGGGGGAAGAAGGGAGGCTAGTAGTACGCTGACCCCCTTAGGAGAAAGGGGGGGTACTGTCATAGGCGTACACCCTACCGGCCGCCGGTCTTGCCTAATGCCTGCAAGACTCAAGCCGATACCGGTTTTACGCGGAGGCTGTAGAACCTCACGAAGGTGATGGGTGTAGCCCAACCCGCAGCTCTGCAGATGTCTGCCAGAGAGGTGCCTCGAGCCAGTGCCCACGAGGAGGCTGTACTCCGTGTGGAGAGAGCTCTCACCCAGTGGGCATAGGCGATCTTAGGACAGGTACGCCAAAGTGACGGCGTCCATGATCCAGTGCACTAATCTCTGTTTGAGACAGCCCTCCCTGCTGATCTCCAAAACAGACAAAGAGCTGCTCAGAGCTTCTGCGGCTCTGCGTGCGGTCCAAGCAGAAGCGCAATGCGCGTACTGGACACAACACGGATGGGGTTGGGTCTTCCTCCCCGGTGGGGAGTGCCTGTAAGTTCACCACCTGGTGTCTCGGGGGAGTGGTGGGAACTTTGGGCACGTAGCCGGGCCGGGGTCTCAAGATAGCGTGAGAATGACCGGGCCCGAGTTCTAGGCAATCTGTGGACACAGAGAATGCTTGTAGGTCCGCTACCCTCTTGAGCGTCCTCCCGAGAGCCGTCTTCATCGAAAGTGAGAAAGAGCGGCATCTCCGAGGGGGCTCCAGGACCGCATCAAGGTCGTAAGAGGGTACGGAGTGTGGATGAGGTGGTAGCCTTCCCATGCCCCTTAGGAACCAAATGATCAGGTTGTGCTGTCCTAGAGACTACCAGCAACTGGGCCGTGATGAGCGGCAACAGCGGCTACATACACGTTTAGTGTGGAAGGGGAGAGATTATTCTCGAGTCTCTGGGAGGACCGCACCCACTTGATCAAGCAACTCCGCGGGTCTTCTCTTCAAGAAGAGCACTAGGATGAGAAGAGGCACCACTATAGGTGTATAGTCGCCTAGTGGCCAGGGCCCTAGCCTGAGAAGTGGTCTTAACCGCCGCAGGGGTTAGGCCACTCAGGATCTCCTCGTTCCGTCCAGGGGCCAGACATGGAGGTTCCAGAGGTCTAGCCCATGATGCCATAACATGCCCTTCCCCTGGGAAAGCAGGTCCTTCGTCAGGGGAATCGGCCAAGAGGGAGCTGTCGTCAAGAGCATTAGCTCCGAGAACCAAGTCCGGTTGGGCCAGTATGGCGCAACTAGTACACTTGATGCTCCTCTCCCTGACCTTGCACAGGGTCTGTGCAATGAGGCTCACTGGGGGAAAGACGTACTTCCGCTTGTCCCACGGCCAGCTGTGCGCTAGAGCATCCGTGCCGAGGCAGGGAGTACCTTAGCGGGAAATGGGTGGTGTCCAGGGAGGCGAAGGGGTCTACCTGAGCCCGCCCGGACTGTACCCAATGAGCTGGCTGCGCGGGGGTGGAGTCGCCACTCTCCGCGAGGCGTCAACTGACGAGAGAGCGCATCGGCTGTCTGGTTCAGGTCGCCTGGGATATGTGTGGCTCGCAGGGATCTGCTCACCTGCGGACTCCACAGGAGGAGGCGTCGGGCGAGTCGTGTTAGCTGCCGTAAGCGAACGCCACCCTGGCGGTTAAAAACGCTACGGCAGTTGTGCTGTCCGACCGGACCAGCACGTGCTTGTTCTGCACGAGAGGTTGTAACCCCTTCAGTGCGGGTAGCACATCCAACAACTCTAGGCAGTTGATATGCCTGCGCAGGCGGGGGCCCGTCCATCGCCCCGACACTGCGTGCCCGTTGCACACGGCACCCCAACCCTGCAGGGAGGCGTCTGTCGTCACCACGACGCGCCTCGTGACCTGCCCGAGAGGGATCCCCGTCCGTAGAAAGGTCATTGAAGACCAAGGGGTTAGGGTGCGTCGGCAGAAAAGCGTAATCACCATCCGCCTGCTGCCGGTGTGCCACGCTCTCCAGGGAACTCGACTCTGTAGCCAGTGTTGGAGCGGTCTCATGTGCATCAACCCAAGGGATATCACCACCGTCGAGGATGCCATGTGCCCAGGAGCCTCTTCCCGCTGACTGCTTGAACCCAAGCAGTTCAACACTGACTGAGCGCAGTCGCGCTGAAATGGAGACAGAGTTGAGTTCCATACCAAAAAAGAGGATGCTCCGCAAAGAGGAGAGCTAGCTCTTTTTCGGTTGACCTGTGGTCCCAATCGATCTAGGTGCCGAAGCACTAGGTCCCTGTGTGTGCATAACAGATCTCACGAGTGTGTCAAATGAGCCAGTCGTCGAGATAGTTTAGTACCCGCACACCTCTCTCCCTGAGGGGAGTGAGGGCGGCTTCCACGATCTTCGTGAAGACTCGTGGGGACAGACCGAAGGGGAGGACTCTGTACTAATATGCCTGACCCTTGAAAACGAACCGTAGGAACGGGCGATGACGAGGGAGAATTGAGACATGAGAGTAAGCGTCCTTCAGGTCGATTGCCATGAATCCATCTTGACATCTGATAGATGCCAGGATGCGCTTCTGCGTGAGCATCCTGAACGGCAGCTTGAGTAGGTGCCTGTTCAGGGTACGCAGATCTAGCGACCCTCGCTCTTTTGGGGACGATGAAGTACGGGCTGTAAAACCCGTTGAACATCTCGGCTAGAGGGACGAGCACGATCACTTCCTCACCAGAGGGGTGGCGACCTCGGCCCGAAGCACCGGGCATTCCTGCCTCTGCTGAGGTTAAGAGGATGCCCCGAAATTTGGGCGGGCGTCCGGGGAGTTGGATCGCGTAGCCGAGACGGACCGTATCCCGTAGTCACCGTGACGGTTTGGGAAGCTCTTGTCAGGCTCCCAGGGACTGACAGGGAGGCTAGGGGTACATTCTGCTTCATCGGCCTCCCGGGGGTGGTTCGATGGCTGGCAGTGCGGATCCCTCGCCGTGGGGGGGACCCCCGGAGAGGAGATCAACTCTGCAGTTTTACCTGCCTGGCGATGATGTCTGATGATTATCCTCGACATTGGGTCTTGCCACAACGTCGAGTTGCCGAAAACCGTCGTGTAGAGGGTGAGAGCAGCTGTGATAATACCCAGACGATGATGTGGCACAAGGCACCGTCGATTGAGAGTGCTTAGGCTGCTGATTATCCTCGACATTGGGTCTTGCCATGACACAACGTCGAGTTGCCGAACACCGTCGTGTAGAGGGTGAGAGCGGCTGTGATAAACGCCCAGAGAGGGAGAAAACTTTTAGAATGGGCTGTTGGGAAGGGGCAGGAACCGTCCCGGATCGACCACCAGAAATAGAATGGCTGGGGTCGGGCCCGAAGGTATTCTCGATCTCCCTGGGGTCTTCCCATGAGGGCCGCTTTGGCTTTTGCCGCGGCTGCTGACGGGGTGGTGGTCTCCTCTTTGATGTCTCGAAGAGGACCAGGGCTGCTGGGAAGCAGACGGTGCACGGGATCTCGGCGGCCAGAGGGCGGTCGAGTCGCGGCTGGGGAGGACATACTTGATATCCTCTGTCTGCTCCCTAACTGTCGAACTCGACAGTATCACCAAACAGCCCCCCCTCGCAAACAGCGAGATGGGTGCATCGAGAAAGCGGACTTTCTCAGTATTACTCACCTGTGCAAGGTTCAGCCAGAGGTGTCTCTCCTGGACCACAAGTGTGGACATCGCCCGACCCAGGGCCCGCGCGATCACCTTGGTCGCCCGAGAGCCGCGGAGTTCCTGTATAAGCGCTGGGTCGGTCTTACCCTCGTGGAGCTCTCTCCGCGCATTGGCCTGCAGGAAGGCCATAGCGTGGAGAGAGGGGACAGCTTAGCCCGCAGAAGAGTAAGCTCTCGACACCTCAGATGCCGAAAAGCCTACGTGCTTTGGACGGGTGTCTAGGTCGAGCCCCTGGGGGACATCGACGTATCCTCTAGCTGCCCCACCATCGAGGGAAGAAAGGGTGATGGAACTAGTTGACGTGTACGCGCCGAAGGGGGCGTTCCAGGTCGTACTAGGTTCCTCATGCACTTCCGGGGGAACACGGCACTGGGGGCGAGTGCGGCTTGGAGCCGCTCTCAAGCCCGATGTACCGTGTATCCAGCCGCGAGCGTTGAGAGAGGCAGTGCAGTGCACCGCAACCCAATGCCGGCGGCCCGGGAAAGCATGGCTGACATTTCGACGTCCGCTTCTTCCTGATCTCGACCCCCCGAGTCTGATGCCAGTAAGTCACCCTCCGATGCTGCAACAGACATCTCATCATCACGTACCGTAGCAAGACGAGGTGCGAACGGTCCGCGAGCCAGTGGCTGACGGATTAGCGCTCACAATAATCCTCATATCACCCTTGCTGCTCGCCGTAGCGGGCGGCAGGGCCGTAGTCCTGCTGTCACGGAACGGGAAGCAGACGAGGTGGTGGCTGAGTCCCGTGGGAACACAGCCACCCGTGACGCAATGTCTGAATCGTCAACCGCCCGCAGTGCGGGCAGGACGTATCCACAACATCTGCCCCAGCGTACTGGAAGCAGACATCGTGTCCGTCCCCCTCCTCGATGAGTGTGTTGCACCCACGAGAACAGCGGGACATGCCACGCTGGAGAAATTTGCTCTTTTAGAGAAAAAAACTCGAACACTTCTGGAACCGCCGAGACTCCCAGGGGAAGTCGCTGCAGGAAGGGACAGTCCGCTGCACCACGTCGTAGAGCCGGCAGTCTTGTAGCGAAGTCTGTTGATCATGAGCGAAGGCTCCGAAGAACAAAAGGTGAATGAATGAGGCACGCCGTCTCCCTTTTATACCCGGATATCCGGGGGCGGAGTCCTGCATGCAAATTTCATTCGCCAATTTTCATTGGCCTTTTCTAAGAAGTCGGAAGCGATTGGTTCTCAGGGACGAACCCCATCTGTCGGTTCGACACAACGTCGAGAGACCGACAGAAAGGGAACTCTGGATTATCACAACAAGCCCACACAGTTTTTCATGATTCTGCTATTGCGGCATTATCTTAATCAAAATCAATGCAAAGATAGCAAAAATGAATTTGATCAATTTGTGATGCAATATTTTTAAGAGGATAATGCACAGATGTTGCCTGTCGCTCATGTGAGGTTAGTGAGTGGTCTGTGTGAACCTTTCTTACCTGGCTGCTGCCTCACATAAGTGCCAAGGACCGGGCGAAGAAATAATATCCTTATATATGACAGCGTAGTGGAGCAATACTGTTTTGTATTCCTTGTAAAAAACATAATCCTTGAGCAAATGCTTCCAGTCAACGTCCGAATCTTGTCTTTCAGGCTTATTGCTTGAATGGTAAAATACTCATATAATTATGTCAAAATGTCCGTCGAGTTTTTTTTAAACACAATCGGGTATGAAGTAAACAAACAGTTTTTGGGAGAAACTTTTTGGGACGTGTATCACTGGATCCGCGCTTAGTCTTAAAGTGCCAGCAGCTCAGTCACACCAGCAGTTATTAGGCCACTGGCTGTTTGTGTTTACTTAAAAGTTTACTTCAAAACCTTTCATTTTTTACTTATATTAGGTTAAGCATGATCAATTATAGTTATTAAGTATTTATATTCATATAAATACTTTAAGTATTTAAGTAATTAAAGTTGTAAAAAACATCACAAATATTTACACAATTTACAAACAAGGAAAAATCCTCAAGGAACTGACTGTTAATTTCATTTATTATTATCGCCCAGCTCATAAACGTGAAAGCACTAAAGCTTTACAAACATTACCATATGCTTTTTTTGCTCAAGTCTAATCTCGAAGATACTCTGATGATTCCACCATCAAAAAAATGAACAGGAAAAATACATGGATAAAAGAATCATAAAGAACTTTGAAAAGTCCTCAAGAGAATGAAGTACAGTGTACATACGTAGCTAGACATATATAACAATGGGTCAGATGTATAAAGTTACATATGATTATTTTGTGTTTGATAATACATTGCATAAATGTGTTCATGCAAAGCATATTTTCCTTGAGAAGAATAGACTTAAATTTATGTGATTATTTTGTGCTTGCTAATAAACTATATCGCATAAAAAAGTTCATGCAAAGCATATGAAAAAAATACCCCTCACAACCTAATCCAAATTCCCTACATTAGCCCCTAATGTTTTAGGCTCAGCCCGATGGTTTTATATCCTAGATACGCCCCTGGTTCCCATTATCCCTTCTCACATTTTCGCCTTATCTGAAAGTCATTTTTGTTAACGAGGCTTCTTTTCCCCACACCTACAGTACACACTGTTCATTCTCTTGAATCATTTTAATGTCTAAGAGAATGTACAACCTTCAGAGTATAAAAAAACATGCTGCTCCTGCCTAAATCCACTCACTTTTCATGATCACTCATCTCTCTCTACCCCTCTATATTCAACTCACTCCATCTGTTTCCTGAGCTTATTCTCCTTCCTTCTATCCATCTCTCTCATACCCCTCTCTGTCTCTCTCCATCAGCCATACTAAATCCTCTCTTTCCCTCCCCCTCCTCTTTCTTTCTTTCTCTGCTGGATCGATTGTCCACTTTTCCTTGCCAACACCCTAATGCTCCTATCAAGCAGCTAGAGTAATAGCAACTATTCAATTTAAGACACTCTCTTAAACCAGACAGGAAGTTTTCTGAGTTCAACAAGCTTACTGTGCATATTTTGAGTACTAATTTACAAAGCTGCATTTACACAACTAAGAGCACTTTTTCAAAGGCTTACAGTATTTACCTCTGCTGTTGCTCCTGAAGATTTACTGCTGCTAAAGAAAATGAGATTATGAGCATTGCTTTTCATGCTATTGTTCCAGTTTTGATCTAAGCAAATATATCAGTGCATTAGGCAATGATTACTTGTTATGCAACAACAGTTTGCAGCTTAGCGTGAGATCAGGGTATGGCCGTAATGGTTTTTTAAATCATTTTTTGCTCCGAGTTGTTATGGGTTTAATAGCTCAGAAAAGAATTCAAAGTTTTTATTGTTCTTTTATCATTTTGTATCAAATTTGTAATTCAGATATTTCTACTTAAATAAAAAAGAAAATGAAATGAGATAATAATATTATGACAAGAAGAGTACATCTTACAACTAGCATAAATGTTACATGTGCAACTTAAATCAACTGGTCTTGAAAGAATTTGATTCAAAATGTTTATTTTAAAAATGCATTTTTATTTTAAGATTATAAAAAAAATAAAGTTTATTTTTTAAGACTATTGATGGCAGATTTCTGGTATCTGAGCAAATCTGAAACACTGTTGAGCTCTTTCCTACTTTAGAGTAAACATGTGCAATAACTAGGGTCTTGGTTCTCCAGTAAAAAACCTAAACTCCACTGTATCGCTGTATAGAAGTTTTTTTGTGAACATTTTTCCACAGGTGAATTTTTCACTTTGCTCTCTCTTTCTTGTTTTAAGAGACGATCATACTATAACAATAAGTAACTATAACTACATTAGTGTCCTTGTCTAATCACCGGACAATAATAATAATAAAATGATTTCTATTTTAAGTTTGCATGCTGTGTTACAGTAACAGAAATGGATGTAGATGACCTGCTGAAAGTGACCTATTTGTCAGATATGGTGACCCATACCCAAAATGTGAACTCTGCATTTAACCCATCCAGAGAGTAGTGAACACACACAGCAAGTCGTGAACACACGTATACTTGGAGCAGTGGGCAGCTATCACTACAGCGCCCGGGAAGCAAGTAGGGGTAAGGTGCCTTGCTCAAGGGCACCTCAGTCGTTACCCACCCTGGCAACCTTCTGGTCGCGAGTCCGACTCTCTAACCACTAGGCCACGACTGCCCCTGTTGCTTTAACTGCTGTTGCTTTACCCAACGTCTTTTCTCTAAAATTTGACTGGAAGTTCTCTCTCTCTCTTGATTTTTTGTTCCCTTTCTGTCGGTCTCTCGAAGTTGTGTCGACAGATTGGGGTTCGCTCTTGAGAACCGATCAACTTCTGACTAGTTTAGAAAAGGCCAATGAAATTGGTGAATGAAATTTGCATGCCGGACTCCTCCCCAGATGTCCGGGTATAAAAGGAAGCCGGCGTGCTCATTCATTCACCGTTTGTTCTTCGGAGCCTTCACTCTGATTGACTTCAAGACTTCATCTCTACGGCGAATTACTGCTGGAACCTTATGACGTGATGCAGCGGACTGTCCCTTCCTGCAGCGACTTCCCCTGGGCGTCTCGGCAGTGCCAGAAGAGTTCGAATTTTTATCTCTAAAAGAGCAAATTTCTCCAGCATGGCATGTCCCGCTGTTCTCATGGGTGCAACACACTCATCGAGGAGGGGGACGGACACGATGTCTGCTTCCAGTACGCTGGGGCAGACGTTGTGGATACGTCCAGCCCACACTGAGGGCGGTTGACGATTCAGATGTTGCATCACGGGTGGCTGTGTTCCCACGGGACTACGGCCCTGCCATCCGCTGGCAAGCAACGAGGGTGATATGAGGATCACTGTGAGCGTTAATCCGCCAGCCACTGGCTCACGGACCGTTCGCACCTCGTCTCGCTCGTCTGACCGTTCCCCAGAAGATGGTCCCACCGTCTTGTTCCTCAACCACGTATTCGGAAACAGTGCGTGATAATGATGAGATTCCCTTGCAGCATCGGGGGGTGACGTACTGCCATCCGACTCCGGCGATTCCTCGGAGCTCCCTCCCTTGGGGGGTCGAGCCCAGGAAGAAGCGGACGTCGAAATGTCAACCATGCTTTCCCGGGCCGCCGTGAGTGTTGGGTTGCAGTGCCCACACTGCCTCTCCCGGCGCTCGCGACTGGATACATGGTGCCTCGGGCTTGAGCGCGGCTCCGAGCCGCGCCCGCCCCCAGTGCCGTGTTTTTCCAGAAGTGCATGTGGAACTTAGTAAGACCTGGAACGCCCCCTCTCCAGCATGTTCACGTCTAACAAGTTCTGTCACCCTCTCTTCCCTCGAGGGTAAGGCAGCTAGAGGATATGTCGATGTCCCCCAGGTGGAGCATGCCGCCGTGGTGCACTCGTGCCCGCAGGCGGCGGCCACCTGGGGGGGCTCGACCTAGACTCCCGTCCAAAGCATGTAGTCTCGGCATCTTTCGTGTCGAGAGCTTGCATTGCTGCGGGCCAAGCGGCCTCCTCTCCACGCTATTGCTCCTGCCATGCCAAGGCGTTGTGAGAGCTCCACGAGGGTAAGACCGACCCAGCGCTTATGCAGGAACTCCGCACCGCCACCAACCTCGCTCTATGGACGACCAAGGTGACCGGGCGGGCCCTGGGTCAGGCGATGTCCACACTTGTGGTCCATGAGAACCTTGCACAGATGAGTAACGCCGAGAAGGTCCACTTTCTCGATGCACCCATCTTGCAAGGGGGGGGCTGTTTGGTGATTCTGTCGACCCACAGTTCTCGACAGTAAAGAAGCAGACAGAGGATATCAAGCATATCCTCCCGTGCCGCGACTCGGCCGCCTTCCCAGCAGCCCTGGTCTTCTTCGACACCCTCCGGCTCTGGCGCCCCCCACTCAGGCGGCCCCCCGGAAGAGACATCGAGGAGGAGACCATCGCCCCGTCAGCAGCAGTGGCAAAAGCAGCGGCCCTCATGGGAAGACACCGGGGAGATCGAGAATATCATCGGGCCCGACCCCAGCCATTCCACGCTGGGTGGTCGATCCGGGACAGTTCCTGCCCTGCCCCCAATGGCCCACTCTCTTAAGAGTTCTCTCTCTCTGGGTGTATATCACAGCCGCTCTCACCCTCTACACGACGGTGTTCGGCAACTCGATGTTGCGTCACGGCGAGACCGAATGTCGAGGATATTCAGTAGCCCTCAGCACTCTCAGTCGACAGTGCATTGTGCAACATCATCGCCAGGCAGGTAAAACAGCAGAGCCGATTTACTCCCCGGGGGCTTTCCCACGGCAAGGAATCCGCACTGCCAGCCATCGAACCACCCCCTGGGAGGTCGATGAAGCAGAACGTACCCCTAGCCTCCCTGTCAGTCCCTGGGAGCCTGACAAGAGCTTCCCAAACCGTCACGGTGACTACGGGATACGATACGTCTCGGCTACACGATGCAACTTACCAGACGCCCGCTCAAGTTCGGGACATCCTCTTACCACAATCAGAGGCAAGGATGCTCCCGTGCTTCGGGCCAGGGTCACCACCCCTCTGGCAAGCAATTGTGCTTGTCCCTCTGGCCGAGATGTTCAATGGGTTCTGCAGCCCGTACTTCATCGTCCCCCAAAAAAGGGGGTTGTTAGATCTGCGTACCCTGAACAGGCACCTACTCAAGCTGCCGTTCAGGATGCTCACACAGAAGCGCATCCTGGCGTCTACCAAATGTCAAGATTGGTTCATGGCAATTGATCTGAAGGATGCTTACTTTCATGTCTCGCTTCGAGGGTGGGCATATCAGTACAGAGTCCTCCCTTTCGGTCTGTCCCTGTCCCCACGAGTCTTCACGAAGATCGTGGAAGCCGCCCTCACTCCCCTCGGGGAGAGAGGTGTGCAGGTACTAACTATCTCGACGACTGGCTCGTCAGGGCACACTCGCGAGATCTGTTGTATACACACAGGGACCTAGTGCTCCGGCAACTAGATCGGTTGGGACCACAGGTCAACCGAGAAAAAGGCAAGCTCTCCCCTGTGCAGAGCATCCTCTTTCTCGGTATGGAACTCGACTCTGTCTCCATCACAGCGTGACTTACTCAGAGCATGCTCAGTCATTGTTGAACTGCCTTGTTGAACGTGTTCGAGCCCCGGCTCTGACAGAAACACCAAGCCATACATCATGGACCCAGAGACGCCCACTGCTCAGGAGCTATCACCCACCATTGCCCAACATGAGAGCTCTGTCCAAAGCCATGAAGCGGCGCTTGCTCAACAGGAGATCCTAATGGCCAAACATTCGCAACTCCTGTCGGACATCACCTCTTATATCCGCCAGATCTTCGACCGACTGCCATCCTCTCCAACTGCTTCTCCTGTGGTCAACCCTGTTCCTACATCTAATCCTCAAGTGCAAGCCGTGACTGCCATCACCTCAACACTTCACCAGAGACCCTAGCGCATGTAAAGGATTTCTTACCCAATGCTCCCTCACATTCGAGCTACAACCATCATCCTTCCCCTCGGACCAGGCTAAGATTGCTTACCTCATCACTCTCTTGTCTGGTAAGGCCCTCGCCTGGGCTTCGGCCATGTGGGAGACCCAAAGCTCCTTTTTTCGAGTTACTGGTTGTTCGAGAAGGAGTTTAAGAGGGTGTTCGACCACCCCATCAGTGGCCAAGAGACTTCTAAACGACTAGAGTCTCCAGCCGTCATGGCCGCCAAGCCAGAGTCTCCAGCCGTCATGGCCGCAAAGCCAGAGTCTCCAGCCGTCATGGCCACCAAGCCAGAGTCTCCAGCCGTCATAGCCCCAGGTCCGGTGGTGTCTGTTCCTAAGGAGTTGTCCTTGGAATCAGCTCTTCCAGTTGTGGCTGCTGCTTAGCTGTGTGTCTGGGCTGTGCGCTGCTGATCTGTGGTGGCTGCTTCCAAACCCGCAGAGTCTTCTGCCTGGTCCAAGATGGACGCTTCTGAGTTCCTGCCTGGTCCAAGATGGACGCTTCAGAGTTCCCTGCTTCGTCCAAGATGGACGCTTCTGAGCTCCCTGCCTCGTCCAAGATGGACGCTTCTGAGCTCCATGCCTCGTCCAAGATGGACACTTTTGAGTTCCCTGCCTCATCCAAGATGGACGCTTCTGAGCTCCCTGCCTCGTCCAAGACGGACGCTTCTGAGCTCCCTGCCTTGTCCAAGATGGACGCTTCTGAGCTCCATGCCTCATCCAAGATGGACACTTTTGAGTTCCCTGCCTCGTCCAAGATGGATGCTTCTGAGCTCCCTGCCTCGTCCAAGATGGACGCTTCTGAGCTCCCTGCCTCGTCCAAGATGGACACTTTTGAGTTACCTGCCTCGTCCAAGATGGACGCTTTTGAGTTTCTTGCCTCGTCCAAGATGGACGCTTTTGAGCTCCCTGCCTCATCCAAGATGGACGCTTCTGAGTTCCCTGCCTCGGTCAAGATGGCTGCTTGGGCTTTCCCTGCAGACCGACCAGCGCCCCCGTGCCTTCCGGCCCTGCCAGCGCCCCCGTGACTTCCAGCCCAGCCAGCGCCCCCGTGCCTTCCAGCCCTGTACTCCGCCTCTGCACCACGTCTCCTGCTCTGCCCTGGACTCCGCCTCTGCACCACATCCCAGGTCCGCCTCTGCACCACGATCCTGGCCCGCTTCCCCTTCATGGACCTGGCCCTCCATCCCACCCCCGGTTCCGCCTCCACTTCACCACTCTCCTGGACTTTATTATTTTTGGGGGCGTCTGGAATCCACCCTTAAGGGGGGCTATGTCACGCCCTGTTGCTGGCGCCTTGGTTCGCAACCTGAGGGCGCCATGCTATTCTGTGTTCTGTCTGTGTTTTGTAAGGACTTCAGTTCCCATCATGCTTTGTCTCGTTATCATGTATTGTTTTCACCTGTGCCTCATTTATCCCCAGTGTATTTAGTTGCCCTTTGTACCCTGTCCTGTGCTTGGTGTTTAACGTTGTGTAGCCGGTCTCTCAAGTGTTACCTAGTCTAGAGTTAACTTAGAGTTCTTGCATCCGTATGCTTATTGTTACCCTTTGCCTTGTGGATTATCTTTTGTTGGACCTTTATTTTCCTTGGTTGCAGACTGCCTTTGCTGGATTATACTTTTTTTTGTCTCACAAGTTTTTTTTGCCCCTGAGTGTTTTTTCTCTCATGACTTGTTTTTCTGGTATTCTTTTGGAGTTATATTAAAACCACAAGCATTACTACTCAAGTCCTTGTGTAAGCGTCTCACTCTTGTCTCACTCACTCTCTCTGACAGAGAGAGCATATGTTCGCAAAGTTCAAGTGTTTGTTTTTCACTGCATTTGGGTGATGAATGTTATATAAATGGTGGATATAACGCTGGATTTGGAGATAATTTGAAACTGATATATGGAGCCGCCCCAGTGCTAAAAGATGCCGGACATGAACCGCATGCGGTGAGTGAAACTGATGTCTGTGTTTTGTTGGCAATGGGTGCGCACTTTTGTTCAGCCTAGCCCTCCATCACCCCCCCAGCCCCCCCCCCCGCACGCGCCATATGCTTTCGGAAAAAATCATACAGCTGTATCTATCTTTTATAAATGTGATCAAACTAAATACTCGAAGACATGAAGTATGCAATACTACTCTATAGGTACTCAAGACTAATATGAGATTGGCAGTGTCTTAAGGCCGCTTCAAACGAAACATCTGCAGCTGTTAGGGCTCACTGGATGAACCAATTGACCATAAACATTCCAGCTCTCACTCATATGTTTTATTTGACATGACATAAAGTCTCTAAAACAGCCAAAGAATAAATTAACACTTATGTGATGCAGGATAAGCTTCACTGAGTTGAAACTGGTGGCACTTGGATAATACTGGTATCAATCACAGAGTTGGTTAACCTGGAGCAAAAAGCTCTAAATCATTTCTTTCACCTATGTCTAGAGAAGCCAAAGCATGTTTGTAATCAGCATTGAATTCTGTTAACTGGAAAACATTTTGGGCATCTCTAATCTCATAAAAACAATTAAATTTAGTTATTGCTATGCATAATGAAATAAAAGCTGAGGAATATATTTGACTATTTTGGTTGTTTAAACTGAGCCGTGCATCTACACAACGGAGAATCACATCACACGCGCTCTCAGGAACATTTAAGTAATTGATATTTTGCAGCAATATCCTCTAATATCTTTATCTAGCCTATCGCCAAACACGCTTCATTTCAACCCTTTCAGCTCCACGTGCTGCTTCTCTCCCGCCAAAGATGCGCCATGTGAAGAGCCGTGTCTGTTGCTCTTCATGCGGCGCATCTTTGGAGGGAGAGAAGCAGCGTGCGGAGCAGTATAACTTTAAAATGTATCATTCTGCTTAATTTATTTATTATTACATATAGGAATTTATAGTCCGTATAATATTTGACCTGTGTTTCTCTCTTTTATCTTAATTGTGCTTCTCTGAGATAACCACGCTGTGTGTGTGTGTGTGTGTGTGTGTGTGTGTGTGTGCGCGCGCGCGTGTGTGTGTGTGTGTGTGTATTTGTGCGTGCTTGCATGTGTCAGTGCATGTGTATATTGTGCTCTCTGCATGTGGAGTTGTGTTTTATGAATGTGGGTGTGAATGAACCTGTGTGCGTGTATTCTGTGTGTGTTCACTTTTGTATTAACTTGTATAACTTTAATGTTTTACTAATAGTCAATAAGTTTCATGTACATCTGCTTTGTAACAATACGAATTGTAAAAAGCGCTATATAAATACAGTTGACTTGACTATTATGCCTGCTGCCTCTTTAGACTTGTCGTTTGCTTGGGTTACGTTGCTGTTTGTTTGTTTGTTGGCTGCTCTGACCTCTGCCTGTTTACGATTTCGTCTTGCTTTAGATATACATGTTTGCCCCTGTATTTTTGTGCCTGTTCGTTCTACTCAAAGATTAGTTTGTCAATGAATCGCATATGGATCCCTGTTATGATGGATTCACACGAGCGGTGGAATTGCCGCGCAGCAGCCTCCTTTAAGCCGATGTGGCTGCCGCTACCCTTCTCAAAAAGAGGCTGCCCATGCCGCAAAGAGCAGTGCCCGTGGAAGTTGCGGGATTTTCTTACCCATGTTTCCCATTGAAAATGAACTGGACAAATGTGACTGCCACCATTACAGTCACACAAATATTTCTGAAGATCCAGCTTGTTCAGGAGTATTTTATCAGGGTTGTTCTTTATGTAGGGAAGCGGACCTTGCTGGCCAGAACTGAGAACCTCCAGTCTAGTGTATAGTTTGTATATGGTTATGTCTGGTAGGTTTACATTAATTGGATTTCTTTTAAGTCATCTCACAAGAATGGTTTACACTTTTTACAGCAAATGTCAAAAAGCTCTAACATTCAACAGTTATTGGGCTTTGATGGATTACAGTTTAATCATTGTTGATATGTTTTGAGAATTGAGACTTCAGACATGATGTTACAGTGTCTTTGAAAGTCAACATTAACATTTTCATTTTTAATCATAAATAAATTCTCTCTGCTAAGATTGACCAGGTAAGGGCAACTGCCTTCAGTTTTAAACAGAACCCTGAACTGGGTGTGTAATTAGTAAGACTTCAAATGTGGAGTCTTGGGAGCACCAGGAGCTGAACTTGAAACTGAACTAGATGGTTACCCCACCACTTGAGGCTGTTACCTCTGACCCACCTGTGTGTTTCTCTTGCTGATCTGCTGGGTGATGTGTGCTCTGCCTGTGCTGGGATCCACGCCTGCCAACGGCACAACCGCCTCCCCGATGACATCATCCCGTGCAAACCGATCGAAGCTGAGCACCAGGAAGTGCAGCGTGAGCTCGGGCAGCACACTATATGGAATTCCATAGAAGGTGAAAGTCTCATCGAAAGCTGGCTCCAGAGTCTTCCTCAGTACACGCGTCTTCACTCGGTGCTTCTTCTCTGGCAGGATGGTCATCTTCACATAGGGTTCAGAGCTGCCTGCCTGTTCATCCACAGCAGGGAGCCCTTGAGCTCCAACAATAGTGACAACAAGAGCTTTCTTGGGGAAGTTGTAGTCAATAGCCAGACTGAGCGTCCCTAAAGATGGTGAGTTGAGACTGTAGGGTGATGCTGTTTTACTGGGGGCTTCACTGCTACTTCCCGAGCTGCTCTCCATACAACAGTAATCTGCCCGGATGGGCAATGCCCTCTCCAGCCTCAGAGGACCCACGGGTGGTATCAAATGGTTCATCTGTAGATGCGGTATACCATTCAGCAGTCCATCTTCGGGATCTGCATCCACATGCCGAACATCACTGTTTTTAGATCCAAGACCCCATTCTTTCAGTAAGGATCCTGAACCTGAGCGCTGGCCAACCCGAATGATCTTCTTGTTGTTGCTGAGGGTCTCGGGGTAGATGCTGATACCTTTAAGCATGTGAATGAACTTGTAGGGGGGGTCAACAGGTGGGTCATAGGGGCCGCTTGATAGCTTGTACGCGCCTGTCATTTGATGGTAACGTCGCTGGCAGCATGTCCACAGAAAAACGGCCACCGTCACAGAGACCACCAAGACACCCGCACCAAGAAAACCTGCAAGCACTGGGGACACATCTGAGAGAGAGAGAGAAAGAGAGAGAGGGGTTGCTTGTGTAACATATGCCTATATTACATTTTAAAAAGATTTTCAGCTATCTATACAACTTTCAATACCACATTGCTCTTTTGTGCTTAAACGTTTTTAGTGTTAAGTAATGAAAAATGCTGGGAAGACTGGTATTGTAAAATTTTGACCAGTAATAACCTTTTGCTGAACTGCCAGTCAGGGCTGTGCACAGACATTTTAGGGGGCAGTTGGTCAAACAAGAAAATAGGGTTCTCCTCTGTTATAAATAAATATAAATAAGGTTACATACAGTAGCATATCTAATTTTCATAACATCATTTCATTTTCTTGTCATGTCAAATTCTTAAATGTACATCAAAATATACAAAGAATAATAAAACTGGCTGTTTAATGCACACTCTAAAAAAATCCGTAAAAATAGGGCACAATATACTGTATTAATAAGAAGGAATTTTCCGTATTACATTTTTACAGTTGTTTTACTTGTATTTTACATTTTGCACTGCATTAAATTACATTTTAGCATTAACAGAAATGTCCGTAAAATAAAGGAAAATGTATTTTCTGCCATTACTTTATCCGTTTTTTTAAGGATTTTTTTTTTACAGTGCAGCTCAGAGGGCCATGAATCCATTTACACACTAAGGCATGAATATTATAAGAATATTGTTTTAAATTAACTTGACAAGGTCTTAGCCCAGACCTCTGTGGATTTAATACTGGAATGGTATATGTGCAAGGTATCATTTTAATTGAATATTTAAATATTGCCAAAAAACTTCCAATAACAGTCTCAATGTTAGACATGACCAAAATACACCAAAACGCGGTTTAAAAAAGAATGAGCAGTTTGTTCATGTGTCCAGTAGTTTGGTTGTTTTGACGGTGTCTATTAATTTGCAGAATGTTTTTAACAAATTGATGTCTCTCAGCAGGACTTTTATTTTTGTGTCACTCAGCTCAGTCTAATGTGTTTTAATACAAATACTTCTTTCATATGTATAAATATATATAAACGCAATTTTATGAGGTGGCTCACGAATTCATACGTTCATACATCTAATTTGTATGTTTTATTATGATTTTACTTGACACCCTGTGACATTACAGGCTTAAGGACAGGAGTACGGGTGAGCCTTTATCGTTGCTTTGCCACCTCCATTTGTGCATTTCAGCAAAAATTACCTTTGCATCTGTGATATTAGGGTTGGGGTGGAGTAAGGTGTTGCTTAGCCACTTCGTAAAATATGTATGACTTCCCCTGATATCAGGAGAGTATCAGAGTACATGATGTTATTGCAATTTTGTCCAACTGAAGCTGTCAATGGTTGCAATTGGAATTTTCTATTTATTGTGCTAAAAAGAGCTGCATATATCAAATTCTGATATGTTGATGACAGACACATAAATGACATGAGTTGATTCTGTGACAAATACAATTTATACCTGAACTAGACAGGTAAAGGCAACAGAAATACCTGTCATTTTATCCGAAGACTTACACTAGTACCTTATGCATATAAAAAGAAAACAAATTAACAGTAAACTTTGGTACTATGAGTTTTTTTGGTGTCATGTAGAGCTGGGATGAGCATCAGGGCAAAAGTAAAGTCGGGTCTTCGTTTGCATGGTGTAGTTTTAGGAAAAAACAACAACTCTGGTTCCTGTAAATGCCTTTTTTTAAATAATGAATTTTAATTAAAAGAATGTTCTATCAGAATATTTCCTGCTGTTTGGATTATTTCCTTTTTAGTGCATGGCTGTTTTTGATTTTTTTCACAAACTATCAAGCCTAATGGAGCAGATGCGGAGCACAGCAGTTTTTTATTTACAATATGCATTCTTTATTAGCGACCATAAGAAGATCCAGCAGGAATATTTACTTAAAGGTCCAGTGTATGAAATTTTGCGGAATTGCAACCAATGACTCACTCCTCACATCCCCTTCGAAGCACTATAGTAGAGGTCTGCGCGGGACTGTTTTTTTCGTCCCACCCGCGCCTGCTAAATTTTATTCCGCTCCCACTGAAAATTCACTCTGTGTTCACCCTCTATCTGCTTAGAATGAATTTCGACCCGACGGATCCCACTAAATTTAGATCACGTTTTCAGATCTCACATTTAAGATCTCACATTTAAATTTCTACATAACAAATAAAAAATACACTATACAAAAACATATCAGTTCTTTTTTATCGTTGTGTCAATATACAACATTGTTCTTACATTTTAGTGTCAATACAGTAGACATCAAATGTCCTGATGACCGTCTCCCCTCTAAAAAACACGAACGCTCTCTCTCTCTCTTTAAGGTGCACTCGGCGACCTGCAGGCTCTGTCTGGGGGCTGACGCGTGCAAATGAAACTTAAAACGTAGTAAGAACTAAAGGTAATAAAAACGTAACGCTTCATTATGTATTATGTAAGGTCTTTATACACCTCTAAAGACATAGTTATGTATATCATATTGCATTTCTGTCAATAGATCCTCCAAAAATTACACACTGGATACTGTAAGGCATAAACCTGACTTGACATGTGCCATTTTCTCAACATGCAACAGTGATTTCAATTAGGAAACATCACACACTATGCACACCGACAGACATTTATACATGCTTTTTTTTCACTGGGCCTAGAAGGGTTATTATTATTATTAGGTTAAGGTCAATGTGAAACAGGATTTGCAACAGATTTTATTTCTGCAATGTAATATATTTTCATGAGCATTCCTAATAAACATGCATTACACATGAGGTATTCAACAATAACACTAAACGCCGTATGTAGGATGGGTCTTGATCAAATACGTAAAGAACAGATTGTTTGTGTAAAGTGGTCCAGCATCCTCATCTTAAAATACTTCAATTACACACACTGGGCACATGTCAGGTCTCGGGTCTAGCACTTCCTATTTCTTTCCCTTTTCGTCCTCTGTCTGTTATGCCGGACACGTGACTCTGTTTTGACAGATCGCCACGTGTTCGGAGTCTGCTGCTTCACCCCACCCCTCTTGTTACCTCGTTAAGCTCCTCATTAGGGTTCCTTGCTTTCACCTGGATCTACTCTTGATTCTTCTTATCACGGCTGGCTACTCGTTTCCTTCTCTGATTCTGCCCCTTCATATTCCCTGTGTTATCACTTGTTCCTTGTCAGTCCTTTAGTGTTAATACCATTTTGGTTGAGCACTTGAATCTTGCTAAAACCTAGTCTTGTCTTGCTATATTGAGTCTTGTAGTTTTCACCTTGTCTTGTCTGGCTCCAGAGTTATTGGTGCATTTCCGGGTCTCTGCTGCTTTGATCTGGGGTCTACCCACATATCACATACCCAGTCCTCGTGAGGGATCTACATGGTGGGCTGGTTCCAGTGTTCTAGCTCCTACCCTGTCAAGTGGAGGATTTTTC
This sequence comes from Triplophysa rosa, assembly GCF_024868665.1. Taxonomy (NCBI): domain Eukaryota; kingdom Metazoa; phylum Chordata; class Actinopteri; order Cypriniformes; family Nemacheilidae; genus Triplophysa; species Triplophysa rosa. The sequence continues at coordinate 19,584,097 of NC_079905.1, read as the reverse complement.
CGGTAGAGGGAGTGTTTGCTGTCGGGCGATCTAGTTTCAGGTCTCAACTGTGTGCCTTACCAAGTGGTTGGGGTCCGATCTCCAAGTATCTATCAAGTGGAGGGATTCCTGCCGCCAGAGATTTCTCAGTCAAGTGGAGTTATTTCCAGTTTTCGAGAGTGTTCTTGCCAAGTGGATTAGTCCTGGGATCTTGGGTGTTGCCGGCCAAGAGTTAGTATTACTGTTGTAGAGGTACTTTTCTGCCCTGCGGAGCCTTACCATGCAACGGGTCTTTCTACAAAGTGGAATACACCTTTTCAAGGGTGCTTTGTCTTTTGGAAACTTACATCGAGTGGCTATTGAGTTTGGAACTTCCTTTTTGGTGGGGTCTTGCTATCTTCCCACGCCACAGACTGTCCTATCGTACGCTGATCTCAAGTGCCTTTTCGGTGGAGCTCACACTGACTGACTGAGAGTCCTAAGAACTGTGGATTATTCTCAGTTTTGTCACCTCGGAGATTTTTCGTCCCTCAAGGACCAACGTTAGCCTGTAGCCTTCCCCCTTAAAACCCAATCGTCACAGCCGAGCGCTCGAGCCTTTACATATTGGTCATCTATTGAACTGTGCTCTGTTTGCACTGCTGTGGGTACTGTTTATCATTCTCTGCTTCTTCTGGCTGTTTGGTTACCCAGTAATAAATATTGTCTGGACCCTGCATTTGACTCTCTCGTAATTCTTGACAGCACAATTGCCAAAATGGGCAATTCTTATTTATGTATTATTCCCATGTTTATTATAAAGTTAGTGATGAAAACCGTAAAGGAAAGATGTTTTGATGAAAAATTAACTTTTACAGTAAGTTAATTAACACTAATAAATACAACAAGGGATTTAAAGTAAAAAACAAGACTTAAAAACTCATTGTTTCTTCTTCTGTGGAGCACTTTTAAAGCACTTTATTTTTTCTAAAGCACTTTGTCATCCTTACTGAAGAATCTAAGCATGTCTCATGCGCTTTCATTTCTCCCTTTACTTGACACTCTTCCCTTTTCTCTTTGTACTGTATATTACTTTCGCACTGTTCCCTCTTTATTTTTTTATCTCCACCCTGCACTTCTCATCTCCTTCTCCCTCCTGCTAAAGTCTAAAGGCCCCAGGGTGGTGAAATGTTCAGGTTGCCGTGGCAACAACAGATCTTTGTTTCGTCATGTCAGTCAGAGCTGATTGGAATTCTAAGTTGGGACTGGGTTCAGTGAGCTGATGAGAACAGGATGTGCTTTAGATCCCCCACAAAACGGCCTCCTTAAAGAAATGCCAGCCAATAGGAGCACAGAAACAAACCACATGTTTGAGGAACAAACTTCAATAAATAAGATTCAAAGTCTAGTCTTTTCTCTCTTAGTTTATCACAATTAAACATGTACTGTATACATACACATCAATTTCACATATCCACAGCATTTATGACTGCTAAATTTCTGGTTGGATTAATGACAACTCGTTTGATTGCTTTTAAAATTAATATTAATTTTAATATTACTGTTGGCCTAAATCTGGGTGGTAGATGCTGTGGTTTATTATCAAAGTACTTGCCTATTACAGCAGCTCTCTGTCCACTCAAGAGTGACTTAAACAAGAGCCTTTAAGGAATTCACTGACCTATACAAAGGGATTAAAGCCTTTAATGGGAGGACAAAGGAAACTAAACTTTTTACATTTTCTGAGTGGTGCCGAGTGGCGTCATGGCAGCAAGGTTTATTAGGCAACATAATAAGTGTCTTGAGTGGTTGCCAAGTTAATTGTTAAGGTGTTCTGTGTCGTTTTAAGCAGTTGCTGGAGTACTTGTATAAGTTTCACCAGAGGCATCATGCCCATTCAAACATGCTTCTTCAATTTTGAATTTTACAAATCAGTTAAGTGTCAATGAATGTGCTGTTCTATAGGCAAAACTAACCAGTTCTGAGCTGCATCCTTGTCAATTTTTGGAGAGTTTCATCATTTTCATCCCGCACAAGCTTAACACACTTCAATCAGGTTCTGCAGCTGCAACAGCACTGGCTGATGATGTGATCAATGTCTGCACAAAGTTTCAGACTCTTAACCCCGCATGAGCAAACTGGATCCCATGTTTGACTTTGTGTGGCACTTGCAGAGCGATCACTGTATAGACAAATTACTGTGAGATCAGATACTACTGTATGCTTTAGGATTGCCCTCCTGGTTCTTTGATGTCATACACTGATCAGTCTGCAAAGCTCTGCTTCAAGTCAAACATATCTCTTAAATGCCTTTGAGACACCGAGGCTTTTTGAGGAAACATGTTCAACATTTTTAATGATCTAAATTGATCTATTAGAGTTGGGGCTACATGAATGATCCTTGCTGTATTAAAGAGTGGCAGTTTCAACCAACTAGTTGAAAATAATCAAGCATTGTTATTGTGCTGTATGGCTCTATAAAGAACCTGTCACCAGAACACTATAACGTCCACCACAACCTGAAAAAAAAGGTTTTTCTGACTTAAGAAAGAATTGTTTCTTCTAAAAACCTTTGACTGAAATGGTTTTTGTCTTTAATGACATCAAAAAGAACCCTTTTAATCAAATGTATTTCTTAAGGCTGAAAACATTTTAAAAAAGTGTACGGCATAAACTGCACAATCATTGGATATAAAGGACACAGAAAAATAGAAAAAAACTGTATATCTAGGAAACATCAAACAACAAAACAGCTTTTCTCTGACAAGCCCAGTTTCAATACAAACAAACGGTGCATTTCAAACAGGATTTATTGCCCTCCAAAGGGCCCTTCGGGAAGGGGACGGCATACAAAACGTCACTCCAAATAAATAGAAATTGGACATATTAAGAGACAAAATTGCGTTTCTCTCAACTCTCAACTCAACTTTATTTATATAGCGCTTACATGTACATGTACTTTATATATAAAGCAGCTGTACATGAGACATATTGACTATAAGCAAAACAATTAAAATTGTACCTGTAAAAACAAGAAAAAGGTGAAAACACAGAAGACAGACATATCCACATACAAAACACTCCACACACACAATATGCACACGTACTAACACACATAGACATAGACACACACGCACGGACACGCAGACACACGAATGCGCACATACGAACACACACAGACACGCATGCACACAGACATGCACGCACAGTGAGAACACACATTTAAGATAAAGGAGAGAGAAGCACAGGTCAAATATAACAGACTATAAATTCCTATATGCAATATTAATTAAGTAAAACTTTAAAATTCTAAAGCAGCCCCCCCGGCCAGGCAAATAGTGCAAAAAACAGTATGCAAACGGTGGCGAGGAACCCAAAACTCTAATCGAGAAAAAAAACCTCAGGAGAACCCAGGCCCAACCAGGGGATTCCAGTTCCCCTCTGGCAAAAGCTGCTGCCTCTGCACAAGCTCCAGAGAGCTTGCACAACAAGGCTAAATAAAATAAATAAACTATAATTTACCTTATTAGTAAGTTTAAGATTATCATTAATAATCTAATTAGTAATTAGATTATTAATGATAATAATTAGTAATCTAGTCTTGATGTCATGAATCCATGAATTAACTTCTCTGCATCTGACATTGACAGCATATGACATAGTTTAGATATATTCTTAAAATGGAAAAACGCATTTTACAGGTGTAGGTGACAAATGACAGATTACTATCGAATAGAACGCCAAGATTCTTTGCTGACGACGAGGGTTTTTTGAAACATCCGTCAATAGTTAAACAGTATACTTGGTTGTTACGTATAGCAGTTTTCGGTCCAATAAGTAACACTTCTGTTTTGTCCGAGTTCAGTAATAAAAAGTTGTTACTCATCCAGTTATTTATATCGACTATGCATTCCATTATTCGATGGAACTGCTGTGTTTCATGAGGCTTCGAGGAAATATAAAGTTGAGGATCATCAGCATAACAGTGAAAGCTAACTCCGTGTTGCTTTATTATATCTCCTAGAGGTAGACTGTATAATGCGAAGAGCAGAGGCCCTAAGACTGAGCCCTGTGGTACACCGTACTGGACTTGCGATTTGCGTGACACCTCATGGTGTATTGCTACAAATTGAAAACGGTCGGATAAATAAGATTTAAACCATTTTAAAGCTATTCCTTTAATGCCGACGTAATTTTCGAGTCTATGTAGGAGTGTGCTGTGGTCAACGGTGTCGAATGCAGCACTAGGGTCTAGCAGTACCAATAATGAGATACAACCTTGGTCAGATGCCAATAGCAGATCATTTGTAACTCTGATCAAAGCACTCTCTGTACTGTGACATGCTCTAAATCCAGACTGGAATTCTTCATTGATGTCATTCCTTTGGAGGAAGGAGCATAATTGAGTTGAAACTACTTTTTCCAGAACTTTAGATATGAAAGGTAGATTCGATATAGGCCTGTAGTTCCCTAGTTCTCTTGGGTCAAGTTGGGGTTTTTTGACAAGGGGCCTTATAACAGCCACCTTATATGCTTTAGGCACATGTCCTAATGTCAGAGATGAGTTAATAATACTAAGAAGAGGATCTATAATTTCTGGGAGCATCTCCCTCTAGAATTTACACATCAAGAGGTTTACTCTTTGAACAGAGTAGGGAATAGGGATGATCACTTCGGAATTGAACACAGGAAAGGACAGAACCCCTTAAAGTGCCCTTCAAAGGAACAAAAACGCTAACAGCCAGTTGATGATGCCTGATAGTACTTGTGTCACGACGGTGCGTGGAGAAGAGAAACCAAATGCAGGCAGGCAGTAAGGGGTTAACAGACAAGATCTTATTTTATTAAATAAACAAAAGACAAAACAAAAAAACCCACGAGGGGGTAAAACACAACGACAGGGGAATATAATAATACAAACTACACAGGAACACTCACTAAACAAACTAGACTAAGACAACACTAGACAAAGATACACTGACTAAACTTACTAGATAAAATGATACAGGCAGGAACACGAAGCACTCATACACAGAACAGACGTAGTACAATCCAAGAGCAACAAGACAAAGAAACATGAGGGTATATATAGGGAGAGACAAACGAGGGATAATTACACAGGGCAGGTGGGAAACATTAGACACGGGAGGAAGGCAATACATGAGACGAGAGGGGCGGGGCCAATGACAAGACACTGGAGAGAACGCATATTATTGTCAAAAGGACAATAATATGTTTCTCTCCACACATAACCAAAGACTTTGTCATGGCTCTGCTACAGGACCAAGAAAAACATGACTAAATGAAGCAGAGCCATGACAACTTGACTAGGTCCACAGAGGGAAAGCCGGAGTAGCTCAAGCACCGCCCAGATCCAGCAAGGGGGAGCCAGAGCTCCAACTCCACCCACTTGGCTCTGCAGCGAGCACCATCTGCCAGTGTTTCCCAATTCTGGTCCTGGAGTACCCCCAACACTGCACATTTTTGATGTCACACTAATCTGACACACTTTTCTGAGGTCTTGGAGAATTTACTAATGAGCTGATAAGTTGAAACAGGTGTGTATGATTAGAGAGTTATGTTAAATGTGCAGTGCTTGGGGAAAAGAGTATAGAATACCAAGGGGCACACTCACGGCCAGTAGCAGCCCTGCATTTCCACCATTTTGGGGTGAAAGTGAATCAGCATGTCACGACCGGGACTAAAACCAGGGACGTTTGAATGTAAATAAGGCCTGCTGTAAATATGATACGTTTTTGTGGTCCGTCCAGACAATGAAAGGGTGCTTGGCTCCCTCAAGCCAGTGCCGCCACTCCTTGAGAGCAAGTTTTACCGCCAGGAGTTTGCGGTTGCCTACATCATAGTTCCTCTCTGCCCGGGACAGGCTGCTGGAATAGAATGAACATGGGTGAACTCTGTTATCTGTGACCGACCTCTGAGAGAGAACTTCTCTGACTACCCCTTCAGATGCGTCCACTTCTATAATGAAGGGTACTTCGGGGTCTGGATGCAACAAGATAGGAGCAGAGCAAAACAGTCACTTCAACCTGTCAAAAGCTTTGAGTGCCTCCTCTGTCCAGTTGATCTTAGTGGGGGATCCCTTCGTGAGGGCGCAAATGGGTGAAGTTGCGAATGAACTTCCTATAAAAATTGGCGAATCCAAGAAATCTCTGTACCTGTTTTAAAATCTTTGGTAGAGGCCAATCGATGATAGCAGATACCTTTAAGGTCTTCATCTGGACGCAATCTTGAGAAATCACATAGCCTAGAAAGGAGACTTGGGGCACATGGAATTCACATTTCTCAAGTTTCACAAAGAGTTGATTGTCCAGTAGTCTCTGCAGAACCTGTCGAACATGGAGAATGTGTTCCTGTAACGAGTTGGAGAAGATTAGCATTTCATCTAGATATACAAATACAAAGCGGTTCAACATCTCTCTCAGCACGTCCTTAATGAAGGCATGAAACACTGCCGGTGCATTCGCCAAGCCAAAAGGCATCACCTGGTATTCCCAGTAGCCATTGGAGGTACTGAAGGACGTCTTCCATTCGTCTCCCTGCTTTACTCGAACCAGATTATATGCACTTCGTAGGTCTAATTTAGACAAAATTTTGGACTTTTGAAGCAGTTTGAATGCGGATATCATAAGTGGAAGGGGGTAACGATTCATTAATTAATCATCATCTTATGGAGTCCAAGATAGTCTATGCATGGTCTAAGGCTCCCCTCCTTCTTAACAAAAAAGAATCCAGCACTAGCAGGTGAGGTGGAAAGACGAATGAATTTGTTCTTCAAGGCTTTGATATATTCATTCATGGGTTTGGTCTCTGGGGCAGAAAGAGAATATAGATGTGCTCTAGGAGGAAGGGTACCAGGGAAAAGTTCAATAGCACAGTCGTAGGATCTATGAGGAGGTAGTTCAGTTGCACGTTGTTTGCTAAATACCTCTCTTAATTCAGCATATTCTGGAGGCATGCGGGTAGCATCTGTTGGATCATCTTGGGTTCTCACCTCTCCGACTGTTGCCAGAACCATTTGGCTCTCTACTCCGCAGGAATCAGGAGGGCTACAGGAACTAGCACAGGCAAGCTCCAAGGCAGTAACGTGCCAGAGGTCCGTGAAAATTGAGGGTTGTGAAGTCGTAGCCATGGGTAACCTAGAATCAGGGGTTCTCTGGGAGATTCAATCAGATAAAAAGAGATTGTTTCATGGTGCGTTCAAGGGTCAAGTGTAGGGGACTGGTTTTAAACTTACTTATCCCTGGGGCTATAGGTCTACCATCCAGAGCCTCAATTCTCCAGGGTGAGGGACAGGTCTCATAAGGGATACACATTTTCCTAGGTAATTCTATATTTAAAAAATTGTCAGGTGCGTCCGAGTCCACAAATGCCTTTAGCATGATCCTGTGGCCCTTAGTGTCTCCCCAGGCGAGGGTAGCTGACAACAGGAGGCGGGAATGAAATGTGTCACATTGGGCAGTTCCGCTCGCTAGGGACCCTGTTCTCCCTAGCGAGCTCTGGTTTTTGAATGAAATGAATCTGTCCCCCAAGATTATTATTATAAACATGAGCCTCGTCTAAAAGGCAGAGGAGGGGGAGGTGTCACAGCACTTTACAATAACTCTACTGGCATTTCCCAGAAGTCTAACTCTAAATACAATTCTTTTGAAGTCATGGTACTTCATGTTTCAACACCTAATACTAAGGATAAAACATTTTTAAATTTATTCTGGCTATTGTATATTGTCACGGTCCTACCTTCTTGTTTATGAATTTCTAGTCATGTGGCAGGATCGGGACAGAGCCCTTAGGTTTTATGTGGAGAGAATCATATTATTGTCTATCTTAACATAATATGCATTCTCTCCAGTGTCTTGTCATTGGCCCCGCCCCTCTCGTTTCATGTATTGCCTCCCTGCCGTGTCTTATGTTCCACACCTGCCCTCGCTCGTTATCTGTCGTTTGTCTGGTGAGTGCCTATTCTGTGTCAGGCTAGTCTAGTGTAGTCATTTGTAGTTATGTTCATGGTTATTTAATCTTAGTCTTGTTAGGTGTATTTAGTCTTAGTCCTGTCCTGTTGTGGATTCCCCTGTTTTGTTTAGTTATAACCCCTAGTGGGTTTTTGTTTTGATGTTCTGTGTTTTGTTTATTTAAAATAAAAGCCCTTGTTAACCCCTTCATCCCCTGCTGCCTGCAATTGGGTTCTTCCACGCAAACCGTGACAGAATGACCGAACCAAATCAAACCCAGCAGGCGGCTCCCAAGGACGGCAAGGCGCCGTCCCCCCTATCCGGCCTAGCCCACTTGCTGCTGGGGTTCCGTCAGGGGAGTTATGGGGACCGGGAGTTTGCCAGAGCATTCTCGGCGGTGGCAGAGGCGACCGGGTTCAGTGAGGCAGAGTTGAAGACGATCTTCAACTGCTGCCTCACCCGACACCGTCAGAGAAGAGGCTGCTGGCTCCTCTCGGGTTCACGGATATGGTCAGGAACTTCCACTCCACGGTCTAGCGTCACGGGGGGTCTCGTCCTGGCTGCCGCTTACCGGGGGGACTCAGTACCCTCTGGCTGGAGCTCCACTGTTTCCGGTTCTCCTGGTGGTGACCGTGGCGAGTGGGGGAGGAAGGACTCGGGGACGACGTCTGGGGGTTCCCTCGACGCAGAACTACCTCCGGTCCCCACGGGTCTGCCAAAGAGGGCTGCAGACCGGTGCGGAAAAGGAGGGAGAAGCGTCACGGGGATCGTACCGTCCAATGCAGCCGGCTACCAGTCCGGTGCAACCGGAGGTCCTGCCGGCGTCTCAGCTGGCGGTCGAACCGGCGTCCCAGCCGTTGTTTTGATATTGTGTGTTTTGTTTATTTAAAATAAAAGCCCTTGTTAACCCCTTCATCCCCTGCTGCCTGCAATTGGGTTCTTCCATGCAAACCATGACAGTATATACTGTAGGCCTCCAGGGCACCACACAGATTTTATTAAAGAATTTGGTGGGTTCTTACCAGAACTAGTACTGGCCGCAGATAGAGCCCTTGTCGTTGGTGACTTTAACATACATGTATATAACGATACAGATGCCTTATGGCTTTCAAAGACGCTCTTAGCTCCATGGGCGTTAGTCAACATGTGTCAGGACACACTCACCTTCGTAATCATACTTTAGATTTAATACTGCCTTACGGTATAAATGTGGACGACGTTAAAATCCTTCAACAGAGTGAAGACATTTCGGATCATTATATGGTATTATGTTTGCTTCACTGGCCTACGGCTGCAAATAAAACTCATTGTTACAAATATGGTAGAACAATAACTTCAACTACCAAAGATGCGTTTCTAGATAATCTGCCTGAATTGTCTCAAATCTCTAGCATTAGAAATAACGTTAAAGATCTTGACATTACCATTGAAAATTTTAACTCCACCTTCTCGGAAACGCTAGACACAGTTCTCCTCTACATTTAAAGAAGATTAAAAATGGCAGCCCAACACCGTGGTATAATGAACACACTATGGCTCTAAAGAAAGCGGCCCAAAAATGGAGCGCAACTTCAAGAAAGCTAAATTAGAGGTATTTCGTACAGCATGGAAGGATAGTATTCGAAAATACAGGAAAGCCCTAAAAACGTCTAGATCCGCCTACTTTTCATCACTAATAGAAGAAAACCAGCACAACCCTAGGTTTTTATTTAACACAGTGGCTAAATTAACAAAAAATAAATTGTCAGCAACTTCAGATTCTGGATATCAGCATAACAGTGATGAATTTATGAACTACTTCATATAAAATCCAAGATATTAGAGAAAAAATTATAACAATGTAATTAGAAGTGAAACCCACTGAACAAACTAACTACAGCACCCCTATGGAGAAATTGCAATTATATTCTACCGTAGATCACGATGAATTGTCTAAAATCATTAGATCATCTAAATCAACAACATGCATGCTAGACCCTATACCTACAAATCTACTGAAAGAGATGCTCCCAGAAATGATAGATCCTCTTCTTAGTATTATTAACTCATCTCTGACATTAGGACATGTGTAGTTTCAACTCAATTATGCTCCTTCCTCCAAAGGAATGACATCAATGAAGAATTCCAGTCTGGATTTAGAGCATGTCACAGTACAGAGACTGCTTTGATCAGAGTTACAAATAATCTGATACTGGCGTCTGACCGAGGTTGTATCTCGTCATTGGTGCTGCTAGACCTTAGTGCTGCATTCGACACCATTGACCACAGCACACTCCTACATAGACTCGAAAATTATGTCGGCATTAAGGGAATAGCTTTAAAATGGTTTAAATCTTATTTATCTGACCGTTTTCAATTTGTACCAATAAACAATGAGGTGTCACGCAAATCGCAAGTCCAGTACGGTGTACCACAGGGCTCAGTCTTAGGGCCTCTGCTCTTCGCATTATACATGCTACCTCTAGGAGATATAATAAAGCGACATGGAGTTAGCTTTCACTGATATGCTGATGATACTCAACTTTATATTTCCTCGAAGCCTCATGAAACACAGCAGTTCCATCGAATAATGGAATGCATAGTCGATATAAAAAACTGGATGAGTAACAACTTTTTATTACTGAACTCGGACAAAACAGAAGTGTTACTTATTGGACCGAAAACTGCTATAAGTAACAACCAAGAATACTGTTTAACTATTGACGGATGTTCCATAAAACCCTCATCGTCAGCAAAGAATCTTGGCGTTCTATTCGATAGTAATCTGTCATTTGAGAGCCACGTCGCCAACACCTGTAAAACTGTCAAATTTTTCCATTTTAAGAATATATCTAAACTACGTCATATGCTGTCAATGTCAGATGCAGAGAAGTTAATTCATGCATTCATGACATCAAGACTAGATTACTGTAATGCACTGTTAGGTGGTTACCCTGCAGGCTTATTACAAAAACTCTAACTGGTCCAAAACGCGGCAGCTCGAGTTCTTACACGTACAAAAGTATGAACATATTAGCCCGGTTCTGTCAACCTTGCACTGGTTACCTATACAGCATCGCATTAACTTTAAAATCTTGATTATTACCTATAAAGCCCTACATGGTTTAGAACCTCAATACTTAAGTGAACTCCTCTTTTATCACAGTCCTTCACGTGCATTACGCTCTCAGGCGTCCAGTCAGTTGGTAATACCTAGAATTTCAAAATCAAGTGCAGGTGGGAGATCCTTTTCCTATCTAGGGCCTAAACTTTGGAAAAGTCTTCCCTGCACTGTCCGGGAGGCAGACACACTCTGTCAGTTGAAATCTACACTAAAGACGCATCTTTTTAATCTTGCATACTCTACGCTTCCATAATATAAATCCTCTGAGGGTTTAGGCTGCATTAGTTAGATCATCCGGAACCAGAAACACAACAGTGCAGAACAGAACTCTACTCTCAGCCAGTCTTGTCTCATTGTTCCAAGGTTACCACAGCGAGCAGGATGCAGTTCATGGCCAGACCTGATGGTAGAGCGGAGAATGGGAAGCTGCAACCTGACAAGAGCTGAGATGATAGAGCTGGATAAAGAAGGACGCGTTGAGTTGACACGTCTTCACTACAAAATTTTAAATGCTATTAGATTATTAATGATAATCTTAAAACGTCTCGGTTACGTTTGTAACCTCGGTTCCCTGATGGAGGGAACGAGACGTTGTGTCGAACCGACAGATGGGGTTCATCCCTGAGAACCAATCGCTTCCGACTACTTAGAAAAGGCCAATGAAAATTGGCAAATGAAATTTGCATGCCGGACTCCGCCCCGGACATCCGGGTATAAAAGGGAGACGGCGTGCATCATTCATTCACCTTAGTTCTGAGGAGCCTGAGACCTCTCACGACTGCTGCAGAGGACAGCACGTGTTGTGGCAAGAGGACACAACGTCTCGTTCCCTCCATCAGGGAACCGAGGTTACAAACGTAACCGAGACGTTCCCTTTCTGTCGGTCTCTCGACGTTGTGTCGAACCGACAGATGGGGTTCCAATGGAAAACGCCATAACACGGTGCCCTGTCACAATCTCAACGAAGCGACGGTGACTGGCCTGGGCGTGTCAGCCGTGAACGCTAACGCGAAATTGTAACCTACCAGTGGGTAGGTAGGGGGTCCCAGAGCTTTCTTGAAAGGTGGGAAGGCCCCTACCTTCGGCCTCACAGGCGGCGGCCTTGTTTCTCTAACAGCGAGAAGCCGCCCGGAACCGTAAGGCCACTGGGTAAGCGCTACTTCCTCAAGTGGGGGATGCGCTACAGAGACACTTCCTACCGCAGGGAGGAGCTAGTGAAGATACCAACATGGTCTCACCGATGGGGGAGAACTCATGGGAAGAAGAGCGGTTGAAGAGAAAACCGCGAGGTGGAGGTCCACCGGGGAGGTCATGGGTTACCAAGGTGGGAACCAGCATGAGGATACATCAGACGGAACCGCCATACTGGGGGTTTGCAACGTCTGGTAGCACTAGGTCCGGTTAGAGCTATGTTGCGAATAACTCCGGAGATACCCGGCCTAAGGGGCAGGGCTGCTCTGCCCAGCCCGCCCCAGAGGGTGCTTGCTTAGTGATGGATGGAGTGCCTGTTCTTCGCCCAGTGGGGAAAGAATGGAGGCTGAAACGGTATACTGACCCACTCGAGAGAGGGGGAAAAGAACCGAACAGGCGTAAACCCTACCAGTTGCCGGTCCAACATGTGGCC
>NC_079905.1:19565866-19568208 GCF_024868665.1 Triplophysa rosa | reverse complement strand
AAATTGTAACCTACCAGTGGGTAGGTAGGGGGTCCCAGAGCTTTCTTGAAAGGTGGGAAGGCCCCTACCTTCGGCCTCACAGGCGGCGGCCTTGTTTCTCTAACAGCGAGAAGCCGCCCGGAACTGTAAGGCACTGGGTAAGCGCTACTTCCTCAAGTGGGGGATGCGCTACAGAGACCACTTCCTACCACAGGGAGGAGTCTAGTGGAGATACCAACATGGTCTCACCGATGGGGAAGAACTCATGGGAAGAAAGTGCGGCTGAAGAGAAAACCGCGAGGTGGAGGTCCACCCGGGGAGGTCATGGGTTACCAAGGTGGGAACCAGCATGAGGATACATCAGACGGAACCGCCCTACTGGGGGGTTGCAACGTCTGGTAGCACTAGGTCTGGTTAGAGCTATGTTGCGAATAACTCCGGAGATACCCGGCCTAAGGGGCAGGGCTGCTCTGCCCAGCCCACCCCAGAGGGTGCTTGCTTAGTGATGGATGGAGAGCCTGTTCTTCGCCCAGTGGGGAAAGAATGGAGGCTGAAACGGTATACTGACCCACTCGAAAGAGGGGGAAAAGAACCCAGCAGGCGTACACCCTACCAGTAGCCGGTCCTACATGTGGCCATGCAGGACGCGGGCTGACACCGGCTCTAAGCGGAGGTTGTAGAACCTCGCAAAGGTGTTGGGTGTAGCCCAACCCGCAGCTCTGCAAATGTCTGCGAGAGAGGCCCCCCGTGCCAAAGCCCAAGAGGAGGCAACACCGTGGGGGGTACGGGCAATTTAGGGATTGGTAAACTGCCTTGACACTCCTAGGGGGCACGGGCGATTTAGGGATTGGTAAACTGCCTTGACAGCGTCCACAATCCAGTGAGCCAACCTCTGCTTGGAGACAGCTCTCCCCTGTTGCTGACCTCCGAAACAGACAAAGAGCTGATCCGAGCTCCTGAAGCTCTGTGTGCGGTCTAAGTAGAGGCGCAACGCACGTACTGGACACAACACGGACGGGGTTGGGTCTTCCTCCCCAGTGTGGAGCGCCTGTAAGTTCACCCCCTGGTCCCGAAAGGGAGCGGTGGGAACCTTGGGCACGTAGCCGGGCCGAGGTCTCAGGATAACGTGAGAATCCCTGGGTCCGAATTCTAGGCAGTCAGGGGACCCTCTTAATGGAGGCGAGTGCCATAAGGAGAACCGTCTTCATCGTAAGATGAGGAAGAGAGGCATCCCCTAGGGGCTCGAAGGGGGGCCTGGTGAGACCTGTCAGGGCTACATCCAGGTCCCAAGAGGGTATGGAGCGCGGACGAGGCGGGTTACGCCTCCTCGCACCCCTTAGGAATCTAATGACCAGGTCGTGCTGTCCTAGAGACTTTCCAGCAACTGAGTTGTGATGAGCAGCAATGGCGGCTACATACACTTTCAGTGTGGAGGGGGAGAGGTTAGTCTCGAGTCTCTCTCGTAGGAAGGACAGCACGGACCCGATCGCACAACTCCGTGGGTCGTCTCCTCGAGAAGCACACCAGGTCGAGAAGAGGCGCCACTTGTAGGCGTACAGCCGCCTAGTGGCAGGTGCCCTAGCCTGAGAAATGGTAGCTACCACCGCCGGGGGCAGACCACTCAGGATCTCCTCGTCCCGTCCAGGGGCCAGACATGGAGGTTCCAGAGGTCTGGCCTGGGATGCAATAACGTGCCCTTCCCTTGGGAAAGCAGGTCCTTCGTCAGGGGAATCGGCCAGGGGGGAGCTGTCGTCAAGAGCATTAGCTCCGAGAACCAAGTCCGGTTGGGCCAGTGTGGCGCAACGAGTAACACTTGCTGCTCCTCTTCCCTGACCTTGCACAGGGTCTGTGCAATGAGGCTCACTGGGGGAAGGCGTACTTCCGCTTGTCCCGTGGCCAGCTGTGCGCTAGGGCATCCGTGCCGAGGGGTCCCTCAGTCAGAGAGTACCAAAGCGGGCAATGGGTGGTTTCGAGGGAGGCAAACAGGTCTACCTGGGCCTGCCCGAACTGCACCCAAATGAGCTGGACTGCGCGGGGGTGGAGTCGCCACTCTCCGCGAGGCGTAGACTGACGAGAGAGCGCGTCGGCTGTCTGGTTCAGGTCGCCTGGGATATACGCGGCACGCAGGGAGCAGATCACCTGCTGACTCCACCGGAGGAGGCGTCGGGCGAGTCATGTTAACTGCAGGAGCGAACGCCACCCTGACGATTGATATACGCTACTGCAGTAGTGCTGTCCGACCGGACCAGCACGTGCTTGCCCTGCACGAGAGGCTGCAGCCTCTTCAGTGCAAGTAGCACGCCCACAACTCTAGGCAATTGATATGCCAGCACAGGCGGGGGCCGTCCAAAGCCCCGACACTG
>NC_079905.1:19530777-19559526 GCF_024868665.1 Triplophysa rosa | reverse complement strand
GAGGGTTTAGGCTGCATTAGTTAGATCAACCGGAACCAAAAACACAACTGATGTACTTGTTGCATCAAAGAGTACAGAACAGTACTCTACTCTCAGCCAGTCTTGTCTCATTGTTCCAAGGTTACCACAGCGAGCAGGATGCAGTTCATGGCCTGACCTGATGGTAGAGCGGAGAATGGGAAGTGGGGACCTGACAAGAGCTGAGATGATAGAGCTGGATAAAGAAGGACGCGGTCTCTTGACATGTCTTCACCACAAAACTTCAAATGCTATTAGATTATTAATGATAATCTTAAACTATAATTTATTTTATTATTAAGTTTATTTATTTTATTTAGCCTTGTTGTGCAAGTTCTCTGGAGCTTGTGCAGAGGCAGCAGCTTTTGCCAGAGGGGAACTGGAATCCCCTGGTTGGGCCTGGGTTCTCCTGAGGTTTTTTTTCTCGATTAGAGTTTTGGGTTCCTCGCCACCGTTTGCATACTGTTTTTGCACTATCTGCCTGACCGGGGGGGCTGCTTTAGAATTTTAAAGTTTTACTTAATTAATATTGCATATAGGAATTTATTATCTGTTATATTTGACCTGTGCTTCTCTCTCCTTTATCCTAAATGTGTGCTCTCACTGAGCGTGTGTGTGTGTGCGTATTTGTCTGTGTACATACGTGTGTGTGTGTTGTGTGTGTGTGCGTGCGCATCCGTGTGTGTGTGTGTCTCTGTGTGTGTTGGTGCGTGTTGTGTGTGTGGAGTGTTTTGTGTGTGGGTGTGTCTGTCTTCTGTGTTTCAACCTTTTCTTGTTTTTGCAGGTACAACTTTGATTGTTTTGCTTGTAGTCAATGTGTCTCATGTGCAGCTGCTTTGTAACAATGAAAATTGTAAAAGCGCTATATAAATAAAGTTGAGTTGAGTTGAGTTGAGTTATATTAAAGAGACCTTTTCTATTATTAATTTGTTTAAAATTGCAGTTTAGTTTTTGTTATATGAAATAAACCATAATTTTACTATGCAAAGAAACGTGAAGTATTTAAGAAATAATGCAAGGGAAGTTTGTAAAAATAAATCATAAGTAAATCGTGAATAAATCGCATCGTGAGATCAGAATCGTGAATCGCATCGCATTGTGAGCTGAGTGAATCGTTACATCCCTAGAAATGATTCTTTCTATTTTTATTAATGTTTCTTATTTATATACAGTATTTGTATTATATTGCATTTTGAATTTAATATGGCAATGGAATGTACTAAATGGGTTTAGTTTTCACAGATATCAATGTATGCAATTTCAGCAATAAAAACTTTAATTGTTCTAAGAAGGAAACAAATTAGTTGTTTTACTCATTTTAAGAGACCTGTCTTATTTTCTCCTGTATATTTAGTATTGCTCTTTAATAAAGAAAAAGTACTTATTATCCGAATACCTGATTAATCGATGGAAAATCAGTAGAATACTCGATTAGTAAAAAAATCGATAGCTGCAGCCCTAAACTTAATCTAAATACTTTGGAATACTAATAAGGTACATACATTTGGCAGCACCAAACATAGGACTTGGCTTTCCTTTGCATATTATTTTAAACAACAGCAGTTTTACAGTTTCCCTCATTGGCCATTATCTTCCACAATTGTGATTGTATGTCTCACAATTCTAAGATAAGAAGTTAGAATTGTGAGTTAAAAACTTCTAAAACTAAAAAAGGCAACACTGGTCTGGACTTCACAGCAGCTTTTAATGACCAAGAACTGCACTAGAGACTGTCTGACAGCCCATAAAATTGAACCAATCAGATGACTTCTTAACTTGGTTTGGTTTCCTTATCCATAGGGCTGGAAATTAGGGTATCATGAGAGGGCACCCGATGACATAAGCACTGCCAAACTGCCGACAAATGAGATATGATCCTATTGTCTGCCGCCACCGGTGAGCTGTAGAGCAGGGTGGACTTCATGATGAGCAGAAATTAAGAGAAAGTTAAATAAAAAAAATGTGTGTATAATGATGCTTAGCATTCCTAGAGTTTTCTCATTTTAATGTCCTACACGCACACACACATGAACGCACACACCCACGCACGCGTGTACACACACACACACACACACACACACACTGTCAGGTAGTGTGCCGCTGGGTGGTCATGCAGGAGAAGGAAGACAACAGTACAAACTTTGAAGTAAAGCGTCCCCAGGTGATTTATTGTCAGACTGCCCTATCCTAAGCGCACTGTGCAAACAAATAGTAAAACAAACCAGCAAACAAAACAAAAACTAAATAAAACTAATGCTCAAGTAGCAACTTATGCTTTAACAACAAAAGAAAAACTGCTGTGAGCAGCAAACCTGTCTGGCACTACACAATGCCTTTTGAACATTTTGTTCAAATTTAAACGTTATCTCACATCAGACACCTTGAGCCACACATGGGCCATCCAACTCCTCTTGAGTATTACACCCAATGAATTAAATACCAAATCTTCGTGCTAAACATTGAATGGAATCAACCATCATGAAAGGTATGAAATGTGAGGCCATCCCAGACAGCACGCCTCTAAAAGACACATTATTCCTGCAGTAAGTAGTCATAACCAAAAACATTACCAAAACTTATTTTAACACACAAAATGTAAACAAAGAGGTCACGCGCAAGAGTTCAAAAAGGTTTAGGTATCTCCCATATTACGTTGGTATTTCTTACATATTTGCTGTCAATAGGAATATTCCAGTACCAGCAGAATGGAAATGAGTGATAGTTGTGTTGTGGAGAGTGAGTATTTGGTGGATTTCACAGCAGGGACAGAGAAGGGATTGTCTCTCTGACACCAGTCCCGTGCATAAATCATACCATTGTTCAATCACGGGAATTTCATACATTCTACACACATACTTAACAAACAGGCATGTGTGTGAAATGCTTAGAGAATCAAATTTTAAGGCCGAAGTATGGTCCATCCGTCCGCGTTCACTCACTGTCTGCATGATGCAACACGGACACGGCCTTTAAGGTTAAGGTTCTTAAAACCACCATTCATTCCTTTTTATAATCTACAGAACCTTTTTCCATTACAAAGAACCTTTTGTGAAACCAAAAGTTTTTTCGAATTTTAAAGACCCACTGACCTAGCTTTTAAGTGAGAGATTGTAAGTTTTGAATGCTTGTATCTTCTAAATGTGAATTTTGGATCACACTTGTTTATAGAAAGCGTGAAAGTAAAACAGAAAAGTAAAACGCTTTTTTCTATTAATAGATTAAAAAAATACTAAAACCTCTGGACTGATCCATGTTATAGTCACAGTGTGACTTTTGTTTAGAAGACGCGTATAACTGCGACAAACCTGTCTTTTTGGATAAACCGTTGCTTTCATTCAGTGGGAAACTGATGTCAGTACTGGCCCGCTAGCGCGAGGTCTCGCTTTCCCAGTGTAGGAAATGCCTTGCTCGGGTCTTGGCATCTGTGAGTGAGCGGCAGGAAGAAACAGCACATTCAGTTCACCGTACTGCAGGCTTGTGAATGAGAGAGTACGAAATAGCATTTGCAAAACCTGTCACTGTTATCGACTGTTTGGATATATAAGCACGAACACAGTTTGTCTATAAATAAGTACATGGTAACACAGACAGGCTGTGCATGCGCTGTGTGACAGAATATTAATAGATTAAAAAAATACTAAAACCTCTGGACTGATCCATGTTATAGTCACAGTGTGACTTTTGTTCAGAAGACACGTATAACGACAAACCTATCTTTTTGGATAAACCGTTGCTTTCATTCAGTGGGAAACTGACGTCAGTACTGGCCCGCTTGCACGGGGTCTCGCTTTCCCGGTGTAGGAAACGCCTTGCTCGGGTCTTGGCATCTGTGAGTGAGCGGCAGGAATAAGCAGCACATTCAGTTCACCGTACTGCCGGCTTGTGAATGAGAGAGTACGAAATAGCGTTTGCAAAACCTGTCACTGTTATCGACTGTTTGGATATATAAGCACGAACACAGTTCGTCTATAAATAAGTACATGGTAACACAGACAGGCTGTGCATGAGCTGTGTGACAGAATATAGCCAAAATCTCTGCTCTTTAAGATGTGTGGTGATTTTATCAGACGATGTGTCTTGGTTATAAAACAGAACTAACAACAGAAACAGAAAATATGTAAATGGCAACGGCTTTATTTGGGCAATATGCAGGGCCGTATTAAGACCACCATGGGCCCCGGGGCTATGAATTACCTATACATAGAACGTGGAACGCATCTCTGCGCTTAAAAATGCGAATTCAGCGCTCAGGAATGTCTTTTAAAGGCACAAAGCAGAACGCGAGGGTCTCGAGATGCGCTATTTACAACAAAACAGTTGCTGTACAAACTACATGGCAAGAAATAATAATTAACGACTTACACAAAGAGATCAACATGAGTCATGACAAAAACCTTACTTCAAGCATTCAAAATAACGGCTGTCAATTCTATAATATTCTAATAAAAAAATCAGTTTATCTTAAAAACTTTTTTCCTGCTTTTGATGTAGGAAAAGTGCTTGATAATGTCGCTGAAATCCAGGGATCGGAGGATGTCACATTCCAGGGACATCAACGCTAGATTGTTCAGTCGTTCTTGCAACATTGTTGAACGAAGACTGTTTTTGACTAAAGACAGTTTGGAAAAAGAACGTTCCCCGCTGGCGTTAGTAACAGGCAATGTCAGGAAAATACAGAAAGCTATGTCAACATTAGGAAACATTTACGCATTTGGCAGACGCTTTTATCCAAAGCGACTTACATTACCCTATACATTTGTTTCTAATTATGTGCAATCCCCTGGGATCCAACCCACGACGACCTTGGCGTTGTTAACGCCGTGCTCTTACTGAGCTACAGGAAACACTGACTGCAATTGTTTTCTCCTTAGTAGCTGAAGCAATGCTACAACACTTTTGTTTGTCTCATTTTTAGTAAATTCTCTGAAATGGGCGATTTCGAAAAAAATCGACGCATTAGCCATTTCATTAAGACAATTTGGCTTGTATATAGCGAATATACTGTATATAAAATAGAGTTTGTTTAAATACAAAATTAGTATGCATTAAGCCAAACTAACCTAAAATTGGCAGGCAGCATGACCCTTCACGGGCCCGGTCAACTCCGTCTTCGTCAGCTTTTGTGAAATATCCTGATACCTTTGGAATCTTATTAAGTAACTCCTGTCTTTGCTGCTGCTTGTCTCTTAAGTTTTTACTTTTTTGAGCCCCTCTCTCACATTTTTTAGCAAAACCCGACATTTTAGCAGCTCTTCAACTTCCCAGCATAATCGTTCCCATGGTTAAGATCATGAAATGTAAATTTGACACAATCACTGGAAATCTGATCAATCTGATCTCACCAATCAAATGGCTTTACTTTTTGAATGACCTGCACATAAACCTATGGGATGATTGGCACGCTAAGGATGTCCGCATCCACCAATCACCTCCACTCTTTTCGCAGTTTGGGTTGCTCCTGGAGCCATCTACTGCACCGCTGGCTGCGCCGCGCGTCACAACTCAGAGACGTAGATAATTATTTTAAATATGTAATTTAAAAATATATACTTGTGTAAAGGCCGGGCCCCCTTGCAGTGACGGGCCCTGGGCTTAAGCCGCAGTAAGCCCTTGCGTTAATGCGGCCCTGGCAATATGCTGTAGGCCTACGCCTATGAAATTATCAGAGAGTAGAATCGAAACGGGTCTGATGTTGCAACTTTTGCTGCCTTCATGTGCTCTCTGAATTTCGATAATTCCCACAAATCATTTATGGAACAGTACTGACATTAATGTTACTAAATACTTTTAATGTTAGTAAATCCGCGTTTGTGGTGGGAAATATCCCACTTCTGAGGTGTCTTGAATACAGTATTAAAACTACGTGATGACATCACAAATATGTTTATTGCCATGTGACGTCATCCAGCGCAACAGTTTCACAAAATCCTAGCGGAAACACTGTAGTCATATTAGTAACATATCATATCTTCCTCCTGATTCTGTCTTCTGGAAAACTCCTACACATCAGATTGTGATCCAAGATGCCTCAGACATTCAGATAATTGAGGTCAATACTTGACCCAAACTACATCACACACATTCACCAGCAGGAAACATGTCAAAATGGTCCATCTCCTCCCAACACGTCACTCTTTTAAAACCTGACAGCTAAAAAAAGTCTAGAATTGAGGGCCTTTTTATAACCATATATACGCAATAAAAGAAAACATTTCTCAATTTATTAATCAATAATACATATTAAATAAATTATATCTGAACAATGAGAAATGTTGCATATAAACAAACATGTACTGTACGTTTTGCCAACCTCTCTCTCACCCCAGTAGAGTTAAACAGATCATTGTCTTCTATTAATATCAACATTTTGTAGGCTAACATAAATCAGCATTGGTAGCATTTTGCCAAGTGCCCCAGTTAATGTCTGATAATGATTTTCAATAAACTATTCAAAAATCAATGGTGTTTTTGAGGGTAATATTAAACCGTAGGAGAACTGACATTAAATTTCAGGCAATGTACTTAAGTGTTACCAGGGCCGGACTTAGGAGGATGGGGGCCCCTGGGCTTGAGTTGTTTTCGGGGCCCCCGTACTATTTAAAATCATATGTTTGTTAGCATTAGTAAATGTTTTTTTCTCCAATGAGTAACAATGACACTTGTTCATTGGTTTACACATTTATAATCCTTGTTTTGACAGTGGGAGCCACAAGTGGTGCGTTTATAGCATGTAGGAAGTTTCAAACATACTTAAATGTAAAATCCAATCAACATTAATAATCAACATTACAATATAGACTAATATAGTTTTTTGACATAATCATGCAGCCCTATACCATTATGTATTTTAAAATTACAATGAAACTTATTCATAATAAGAAACTACTAAAAAGTAACAAATGTGTGTGTTTTCCCTGAATTTATGGAGGATCTTGAGATTATACTGTACGTCTCGGATCTAAAATTTGGGAACCCCTGCAATAACATGAAACCAATAATGAGCAATACAGTTTTCAGCATTTAGTAATCTTGTTTATTGTTAGTTAATGCCAAATACAATTGTTTATGTTAGTTCGTGGTGCATGTTCAATGTTTTTAAAAATATTAGTAAATACTGAAAATAAAGATTAACAAATGCAGACGTGTAATCAAATGCTTAACTAATGTTAACAAATGCAACATTGAAAAGAGTTAAAAATATATTAGTATTCTATTGCAATTCCATCAGTAAAGCATATGACAGATCGATGAGTTTGTAATGCACTTTAAAATTGTATTTATAATAATGAGATGAAACGCCTTATTATGGCTTAAATAGTTTCATAATAATGAGATGGGTATAAAGTTTTGTAAAGTCTAGTTAACTGAGGTTGTGCAGGGCAAATAGGGCACCCCTCTGTAATAAATCTTTTAAAATAATATAATGACTTTATATCTAACATAACATAATTTTCATTTCAAATTCTTAAAATGTAAATCTAATATTTAATGCAGCTCACAGGGCCATAAATCTGCAAGGTATCATCTTAATTTAGCATTTAAATTTTACCAGAGATCTCAACGTCAGACTTGAAATAACTTGCATCTAAATGCTGTTTGAGAAAGTACGAGCAGTTTGTCCCTTCACGCGTCCCGTAGTTCGGTTGTTTTAACCTTGTTTATTAGTAAGCAGGATGTTTTTATTTTTAATTTATGATGGATGGATTTAACAGTGTTTGCATATTATTTACAAGAACCGCTTATTGTCACAAAAAGGGAAATATTAGAAATAAACTCTATATCACCTGTTATTATTCAGAGTTGTCTGCAGAACACAACACTTTTCATAACACGTTTTTTGTAAAAGCAAAGAAAGTGTAACAAAAACAACAGCTAGTAGACTCTACAGTACAGCATCTACCTGTCGATGAAACAATCTGTCGTCCTCAGTGAGCGGACACAGACTGTGAGGAGCAAGCGTTAAATGTAAAATGCGGAGTGGAATATGCGTACCTTTAGCGGTGTAATAAGAGAAAGTTTTTTGCGGGGATGTAAATCCTCTCTACTCCACTTCGGCTACCATTCTTTTTCGCCTACCAAAGGGCACCAGCCTGTGAGGGCAAATGGGCAGTGCAACGCGTTCGGGTTCCTGTTCGTCGGGACACGGGAGTTTCTCGGGAGAAATAACAAAATAAGAGGGTGGCAGGAGTATGTGTGAAAAACGGGAGAGTTGGCAGGTTTGCTCTGGATTCTCTGCCTAAGATCATGGTGTGGTACCATAGGTCTAAACAATCAGTATTTCCATTTAACTAAATCCTGTTCTTTCGCGTTCTTGTCTCTCAGTTTTCTTTTCAGCGCGGTACTGTGATTGCGCTTATCAGCCATTATAACTGCGGTAAACGTGACTGATAGAATCCACAAATAATCAATCAGGAAACGCCAATATGATTGACGGAAAGTTTAGCCAATTAAACGACATCCTTCCTTATAAGGCAGTGCTATTGAATCGTGCTAGACCAATGAACAAAGTTTAAATGAAAAATAAAATGACTGGCATATATCTAAACAAATCAAATGAACGAGAGCAGACGGCCCCCCTGAAGGGCGGGGCCCCTTTGCTGGAGCCCAATCAAGTCCAATGGTAAGTCCGGCCTTGAGTGTTACATTCTACACATCATAAAACAACATTTTATTTTTAATAAAAGTTGTTGCTAGATCAACCCCCCAAAAAGATTAGCCTATTTTGTCATGTAGCCATATTAAAACTATTTGTTAGATTAACGGGCATGACATGTACTAATTGGAAATCCAGAAACTACATAAAAATAGATTATTAGAAATGAATAAATATCTAAAGCAGTGGGACATTAAATGGTCCTGGGTGCCTCGCACAGTGAACAGATATGACGTCATGCACGCATTGTTTAGGCCGCGCCGGATCATCTGCCGATCTGTGCCGTTCACAAATAAAGCTAAAAATCTCTCTATCGCTACACATAGCCGCACTCATTAGGCAAGCAACTGAACAAAACTGCCCAAGGAACGGAGAAAGACTTTACATGTAAAACCTACACATTATCTAATCATTATAATCTTTCATACTTAAATATTTGTGTAACATAAGTAATAGTGATACTTTTTTTTACATAAACAACACATGTAATAGGCCTACAAAGCGTGTTTAAACGCACTTCATGCGTGCAGAAAATCATGCGAAGAGACGTCATGTGCGTATTTCCGGTGGTGAGCTTGTTATACTTGATTGGTTCGTCTTCACGATTTATTTATTTTTTCAGCCTAATCACCAAATCAGTTTGCTCCTGTAACCTGTTCTATAATATAATAGAAAACAAAAATAACGTATCGCTATAAAGAAAACACTAACGTTGCTCAGAGCACTGAGTAAAAACAAAACGAACCAATTCATAAGGAATTTGTGGATATCATTAATTTAAATTCACGAATTGTCGTGTCATGTAGGCCTATCATGTTTATTTCCACATATAGATCTAAACTACAGCTTTAGCGTCGTAAAACCCCGGATCATTACGTAATAACATTTATACATAACAAATGACTTACCATATGTTGGTTTCAAATCAGCAATCTCAGCCATTCTGAATCTCCGTTGAAGTGGCCGTGATCAGAAAATAAAAAATAAAAAGCAAAGAAAGTGCTATTTCTATTTTGTTTCCATTCATGTATTCAGCCCGTTCCTCCAACTGAATGGGTGGTCGAGCTGTAGGGATGTTTTCTTCTTTGCTGCTCAAGGATGCGATCGGTGACGCGCCCGCGCACCAGCCTGCTCCTCCGCTCCAGATGCGAGTGACGATGCTTAGGGCGGATGCAGCGTGTCGTGAGATTACTTATGGACCAGACTTTTAGCGCCAACTATAGTTCAGGTAAAACACATTACACGAAAAGCAAACTATAAGAACGTGTAGTCCTACTAATTTTGAACTATTCTATCATTATCATATAATATAGGCATAGCGTAATATCATATCATATAATATAATTATAGCTTCGTATTATAATAATATCAGTAGAAGAGGTATGTTTAATTTAAAGATTAAACATTTCTCAAATATTTAAATAATTTTAAACATGATATAAATTGCACACACACTCAAAACTTTCTTTTTCCACCATAATTCTGTTTAAATTTATACTAAACTCATTATAGGTAGCCTATGATAAAAACACATCACAAAAATATATGTATCAAAATGTTTTTTTTTACTTTGGTGTACAGTCAACATACAGGAGCAGAATGTTCTTTAACAATAATTATAACAACAAGAATTGAAATGACAATATCAATAAAATAGTCAATTCAAATGTCTTCACACTGGATAACATATCGATAAATACATGTAAGAAATAGGCCTAATACATGGAATCCTGTTAATTTATTTTCCAGCTGGGTGATTGTCATGTTATTGTTTTCATCATGTTTACACAACAACAGTATGCCCCACCAGTGAAAACACACAAGTTTTGTATATTAAAGCGTTAATGATGTGTTTTGGAAAAAGCCATCCTTTTATCCTTTAAAAGAAAAGGTAAATTACAGTGCAGAACATAGTAGGCAATGAGGGTTAAGTACAGTTAAGTTACTCTAATATTGTAACAATAAGTGTTTCTATGTCACAATGACATTTGGGGTTGCAACATTAAAACATTTTTCAGCATAAACTTGAAAGATCATGTAACATCATTGGCAAATGGTTTATACCAACAAAACATTTTAATACCATACCTGTGAATCTAAGCAAATTATGCAGTAAAGTTACTATTCACATTTAATTACCTGTTTATATCTATAATACAATGAATGTTTTACAGCATAAATTACAACAAATTCCTGTTGTTACACCATCATAGTGTATTAAACGTGTAATGTTTTTCTCACCCAAAATGACCTCAAGATAGTATTCTGGTTTAAAAAACTCATCGTTGATTAAACAGAGGAGTTTAGTGCCTTTAAAATCTGTATTAAAGCATGTATTAAAGAATTTCATTGTAATTTCTATTTAAATTGCAGATTGAAGGTGTCACATTTCTGATGAAATACAGCACAAAGGCACTCATCAAAACAATGAGTGTACCTGACATGTTTTTAAAGCAATCGACGTAAAAAAGGCGTTACATTTACAGAAAGCCTCATCATTTTCAACATGACCTGAGCCATCGTGAACTATACCCTGCAGATGAAGAGTTTGCATCACTTGCATTAGCCAACAAAACCCCAAAACACTCTATGAATCGAAGAGGACTAAGAATTCCCTGCCATGCTTCATTGCTTTAAAATGTAGTCACATGTTTCAGACCAACAGAATGTTTACATCATCATTAAAATAAGTGGGAAAGCCTTTTTCTATAAACAAGGGCACAAAGACATTTACTGTGGTACCAAAGAAATGCAAAACATTGTTTAAACCCTCTATTAAACAGCTAGTACAGCTAAAGCAGTAAGGATATACAGTACGTGTAATTGAAGTCAACATGAAAGGGCATGCACAACCCATTTTTCTTAAGCAATGTAAAATTTGTCTGAATTGTCTAACAGACCTAAATACATTGCAGTAGATTGTGGAGAAAGTCACTTCCAACCCACAATTCTATAAAGCTAAAGCATTTATCTTTTTCAGCAAGAAGTGATGCCTGAAGGTATTGATTTTGTTAGTATTGTTGTCACCCTAATTACATTAACTGTTATTAAAGTGTTAAATATTGCCTGAACAATCTAAAAGGTTATAGGGGTTTTGGCCTTCATTTTTCAATAGGTTGCGTGTCCTAGATGACATAATCTGAGAAAAGTTATTTCAGAAGCAAACAGAGCAAGTTATTCCATTTAGATGAAACATTACAGAGACAAACACTAATTTCTTTGGAATAATATGAGCTGATGAATTGTGCAGAATAACACCAAAATGTCTTTCAATTTTTATTTTGATGACTTCAAACTGAGGTTCACTTTAACTATTAAACAGACCCATGGTTTCAGTTACTAAATATTTGCATTTGTTTTGGATGAACATATTAATATGAACTAACATCAAGGGTCTTTCAACAAATGCATAAGTGTGCACGTTTTAACATGGGAAGGTAGCAAATTATATTGTTTGAAGTTTAGATCTACCCGTTTGCAAATATTTTAGTATATGGGACTGCCTGATTGATTCCCAGCTTGTCACAACAGTTGGAAAAATGTTGCTATATAATATACTGCTATATATTATAAAACATAATTTGCTGGGCAAGATAACAGTAAATGCTGAAGCTGATTAACTGGTGTTGGCAAAAAACATAGGTTGAAATTTGTTAATTGGTGCAGTAAGACTCTACAATTGGTCCTCTTCAAGACATGCCTCCTTTTGGTTTTGGTTAAAGTATGAGGTGAACATGAGGTCCGGAAAATACATTTCAAACGCCTTTTAGCATAAAGAAAAATCTACCGCGTTCATATTACATTATCATGAGGTATTCTGGCTTTGGTGAGTTACACCACATGGCAAATGATTTTGGTTACAAACACCAAACTGCGTCATCACAAGTACTAATACCACCATTTTAAAGCTGAACAACTCAAGCTTTTGTTTTGCTTTTGCTTTTTTTATATGAAAATAAAAGAGCTGGAAGGCTATTGTAAGTATGAATAATAAGCTTGAGTAGTAAGCCGCATTTGCAACAGGCAGAAATAGCCAAGTTAGGTCCACATGTAGAGAAGCACAACACAAGCACAGAGATGATAATGATTTAAAGTTTGTTTTCATCTGCTTTAGGACATGGTTCACTTCCGTCTCTCTCTGAGGCAGGATTTCATCACTGTCATTTAATGTTGACGGTCTTTTGAACACTTCTTGAAGTGATCGGTGCAGACATAGATGCTCTGAGGCATTTGGATGCCACAAAAGCCACAGATTTCTAAATATGTTCATATTTTTTTCTGTCTTTGATAGCCTGTGTGTGTGTGTGTGTGTGTGTGTTATACCAGAGTGTGGGAAAGCTCAACAGAAGGGTTCTGGAAGTAAAAATCCCATTTATTGTCTTCTAAAACAAGATTATGTAGAACATAGTCAATAGTTTTAGATTGTATTGTTCTCTGAAATTACTTGCTATATTTAGGGAATACATGCCTGCTAAGAGATGTTAAGCATGCAATCTTTTACTTAAATCATTTTAGACCAATTTTTTATTTTTTGTTAAAAGCCTAAAAGTCTTTGAAGAAAGGACAAATACTTCCAGAAACCACATCTCAGAAAAAGTGAGCGGTCATTGTTGCACTTTATTATATGATCAGATACTGACCCTATAAAATAATTTTATAAGCATTTTCTACAAGTATTGCAAAACAATTAGGCTCTGATATTCATATTATAACTGCATGATGTGTAAAGCTAGAAAGGCATATGAACAATAAAGCTATTTCCCTGAACATAATTCTCAATTAACCCTGTGTAAACTTGCATTAGTTATTAGACTGTAGCACTAACATATACAGTATCTACATCTAATGTAAGATGGTGAATCCCATAAAAATGTCAAGGACATGTACAGGTCATATTTAACCCCATAATCAATCAAAGTATATTTAAGATAGATTAGTTTAATTTAATTAGATTAGTCTATTCTATATTGTTTTACTGCTGTTTTACGATTGCATTGTGACAATGTGCACCACAGACAAATTCCCCCAAACATCATGATTGTAATGTAAAAAAAACGTATTCCTATTGCTAATGTGAAAAAACATCATGTTAGTATTTGTTGTATTAAAATTATGCTGACTTATATTAAAACATTGTATCAAAGTAATTTATTTTCTGGAAAAAATATCAAATAGAATTATAAAACAAACAAAAGTAATGCATGGACATATTACAGTAAAGAGAATTTGAAGATATTTGTGTCATAAAAAGGTTATAAAAATAGGCTTATTTTTAAAGCAAAATCTAGTATCTTATTTTTTTTAGGGTCTTATGTGACCCTAGCTTGGCTGGGTTTCCCGAAACCTTGTTCTTAAGAATATATCGCTACCACTTTTCAGGTATAACTTAAGAATGACATAGCGTTAAGAAGGTTTCTGGAAACCCAGCCCTGGACATTGTTTATGAGATTCACCAAAACTGAAAAGCATATCACTATATACTAACAAGAAGCGAAGAAATATTTTTTGAAGACATTAATCTTATTGAATTTGGTGTGGTATATTGAATTTGTTGTGGTATGATTCTAATGACTGATAAAAGTGCAAACCTAATTATACTGAAGTTAGCACATGGGCTTTCCTGATTTTACCAAGTGAGAGATGTCCTTGGGTCAACATCAAGTTGACCCTGGGGCAACATCAGATTTGAGGGATAAGTTTAAAGTTCATGTGAAGTTTAAGCTTACAAACAGGGTTAGGGGCTTGTACACCATTATTACTGACTTGAGGGATAATTTAGGGTTTGTGGTGGGTAAAGGCTTTTTTCACAAAAATGTTGTCCCAGGGTCAACATATGCATGCCTACAGTAGTGAGTACAGTATCTTTGTTGAGTGTTTGCGGAGGTGTGTACTGTTCCTTCTCACTGCTATCAGATAGCTGGTCCAGGGTCTGCTAGTGGCATAGTGTGCAGCACTTCGTCCAGCAGTTGCAGTGCACGGTGCAAATGGACCTCCACCCAGCAGGGGGTGTGTTTTATACTTTGCCGAGGGTAATCTGGCCCCCAGCCCTTCACAAAGCTTAGCCGCAGGATACACAGCCTCCTGAGATCATCCACACCGATCCCTGCAGCTGCTGAGAGGCCTAGGACACAAACATTTAGAGATTTACAAACCTCTTGTTTTATTTTGACATTTGCAAAAGCACAACATGCTCACATGTATTTGTATTATATTTCCATTTTTGATCACACTTATATTTGAAAAGGGGTCATATCGTGAGACATTCTTTTTTTAATAAAAAAGTTCAATATACTATGCAAAACAGTTTGGACCCTAAAACCTTCTCCCTAGTCAAAAAGGTAATATACTGCAAAGCTTCTTTAGCTTGCAAAGCCAAGAAATTAGTGACTTATATTCTGTTCCAAACCATTCTGGTTTTAACAGTTTATGTGGCACATTTAAGTGCAGCGTATCTTGTGAACCTGTCGCAATGTTGTGCACGCTTTGCAAAGAGGCCGTTAAAGAATGCAGCATGGTGATAGAAAATTAAATTGGGACTGTTTCAGGTAAGAAACCCGGACTAACACTTAAAGGACTTTTTTAATCACCAAACTATGGTCAATGTGTAGTTTGCTGAAAATGATAAAAATAATTTCATGTTTAAAGGCACTTACTGACTGCAGGGGCGATTCCACCAACACTTCCTGGTCCTGGAATATTTCCTGCCACCGCTGCGGCCTGAGCGGCTGCTGCTGCCTGTGCCGTGGCTGCCTGCTGTTGCATCTGCCTGTGGCACTGCCTAAGGTCAAACACCTGAAAAAACAAAACAACATTTTTTCTGCATTTTATGTGACAAACAACCCTAATCTTCTTAAAATCCCCCTGTGGTGAAAAGTTTTTAATGTTGTTTATATGTCTATGTGGTGTTTTAATAAGCTTTAAAGTCCCAGTGAAATTAAAAATTACAATGCCTATTTTTTCATGAAATATTGCAGCATATATTGTAAATAGTTTATCAATGTGGGTCATTCTCTTTTAAAAAATCATGTGGCCTCATGATCTTTAGTTATAATCTTAAAATGCACTTCCGTCCTGTAATGACTAACCAATCTTGGATGATGTGTGTTAGACGGCTTGGGCGGAGCATCAGTTAACTCCTCCCCTTCAACACTCAGTCTGCTGCCAGTTCCATTTCAAAATGCAACAGCTGTTTTTATACATTCAATTGCAGAGAAAGATGAAAGCCACACCCATCTCATTCAAAATAGGTTGTTTGTATATGACGTCACGGCACTGAGCGAAGTGCCGATGGAGGGCAGCAAAGGATTTTCTCCATAGGAATTCACCATAACAAACTCAAAATACCTGTGTTTTGCGTCGTTTTTGACTGTTCAAATCGATCAAACCATGAAAGGTGTTTTTATTGTGTAGCAAAAGCTGATGTTCACAAAGGGGGAAAATGCGAGTATCGACTGAGAAACGGAGATAAAGTGGCTTGTAAACCTGAATCTGCGGTTGGGATGAGCCAAGCCAGATGACTTTCTAAAACACTTAACGAAGTTTAACATACCTAAACCCTAGTTATCGGTGATTCTATTGTTCGGAACGTTAACATAGAGGCACCAGCCACCATAGTCCAATGTTTACCGGGAGCCAGAGCGCCTGACATCAAGTCAAATTTAAATGTGCTGGCTAAGGCTAATCGTAAATTCAGTAAGATTGTCATTCACGTCGGCACAAATGATGTTCGACTCCGTCAATCGGAGATCACAAAAGATAACATTAAAGAGGTGTGTGAGCTCGCAAGCATGATGTCAGACACTGTAATATTCTCTGGCCCCCTCAATGCTTATCGTGGTGATGAGATTTATAGCAGATTATATTCACTAAATGGCTGGTTGTCTGAGTGGTGCCTGCAGAATGATATAGTTTTTATAAATAACTGGAAGAGTTTTGAGGGCAGACCTGACCTGTTGAAACGAGATGGTCTCCATCCCTCCTGGGCTGGGACTTCCATCCTGTCTAGAAATATGGCAAAAAGTCTTAATGCTAATGCTAAAACTTGACTCGCTGGGGCCCAGGTCAGGGAGCAGACAGTATGGCTTAACCAACTGTCTGCTTGCCGTCTCACGTCGCAGAATACACAAAATGTACAACATGTAGTAATCCGTTCTCCCAAACATCACAAAATAGAGACTGTGTCTGTCCCCCGGATTAGCAAACATAAAATAATGCGTAAACCTCTTGAAAGTAATTTAATAAACGTTAAACAAACTAAACATGAACAAAATACAGATAATCAACTGTTACGACTCGGATTGCTAAATATTAGATCTCTCTCTAATAAAGCACTTTTTGTTAACGATATGATAACAGATCATAAAATAGACATGCTCTGTTTGACAGAAACATGGCTAAAACCAGATGATTATATTGCTTTAAATGAATCTGTCCCCCAAGATTATTATTATAAACACGAGCCTCGTCTAAAAGGCAGAGGGGGAGGTGTCGCAGCACTTTACAATAACTCTCTTAGCATTTCCCAGAAGTCGAACTCTAAATATAATTCTTTTGAAGTCATGGTTCTTCATGTTTCAACACCTAATACTAAAGATAAAACACTTTTTAAATTGATTCTAGCTATTGTATATAGGCCTCCAGGGCACCACACAGATTTTATTAAAGAATTTGGTGGGTTCTTATCAGAACTAGTACTGGCCGCAGATAGACTCCTTGTCGTTGGTGACTTTAACATCCACGTAGATAACGTTACAGATGCCTTAGGAATGGCTTTCAAAGACACTCTTAACTCCATGGGCATTAGTCAACATGTGTCAGGACCCACTCACCTTCGTAATCATACTTTAGATTTAATACTGTCTTACGGTATAAATGTGGACGACGTTAAAATCCTTCAGCAGAGTGAAGACATTTCGGATCATTATCTGGTATTATGTTTGCTTCACTGGCCTACGGCTGCAAATAAAACTCATTGTTACAAATATGGTAGAACAATAACTTCAACTACCAAAGATGCGTTTCTCGATAATCTGCCCGAATTGTCTCAAATCATGAGAAATAACGTTGAAGATCTTGACATTACCACTGAAAATTTTAATTCCACCTTCTCGGTAACGCTAGACAAAGTTGCTCCACTACGTTTAAAGAAGATTAAAAATGGCAGCCCCACACCGTGGTATAATGAACACACTCAGGCTCTAAAGAAAGCGGCCCGAAAAATGGAGCGCAACTTTAAGAAAACTAAATTAGAGGTATTTCGTACAGCATGGAAGGATAGTATTCGAAAATACAGGAAAGCCCTAAAAACTTCTAGATCCGCCTACTTTTCATCACTAATAGAAGAAAACCAGCACAACCCTAGGTTTTTATTTAACACGGTGGCTAAATTAACAAAAAATAAATCGTCAGTGACTTCTGATCCTGTATATCAGCATAGCAGTGATGAATTTATGAACTACTTCACATATAAAATCCAAGATATTAGAGAAAAAATTATAACAATGCAATCAGAAGTGAAACCCGCTGAACAAACTAACTACAGCGCCCTTAAGGAGAAAATGCAATTATTTTATACCGTAGATCAAGATGAGCTGTCTAAAATTATTAGATCATCTAAATCAACAACATGCATACTAGACCCTATACCTACAAATCTACTGAAAGAGATGCTCCCAGAAATTATAGATCCTCTTCTTGGTATTATTAACTCATCTCTGACATTAGGACATGTGCCTAAAGCATATAAGGTGGCTGTTATAAGGCCCCTTGTCAAAAAACCCCAACTCGACCCTAGAGAACTAAGGAACTACAGGCCTATATCGAATCTACCTTTCATATCTAAAGTTCTGGAAAAAGTAGTTTCAACTCAATTATGCTCCTTCCTCCAAAGGAATGACATCAATGAAGAATTCCAGTCTGGATTTAGAGCATGTCACAGTACAGAGACTGCTTTGATCAGAGTTACAAATGATCTGCTATTGGCGTCTGACCGAGGTTGTATCTCGTTATTGGTGCTGCTAGACCTTAGTGCTGCATTCGATACCATTGACCACAGCACACTCCTACATAGACTCGAAAATTATGTCGGCATTAAGGGAATAGCTTTGAAATGGTTTAAATCTTATTTATCCGACCGTTTTCAATTTGTAGCAATAAACAATGAGGTGTCACGCAAATCGCAAGTCCAGTACGGTGTACCACAGGGCTCAGTCTTAGGGCCTCTGCTCTTCGCATTATACATGCTACCTCTAGGAGATATAATAAAGCGACACGGAGTTAGCTTTCACTGTTATGCTGATGATACTCAACTTTATATTTCCTCGAAGCCTCATGAAACACAGCAGTTCCATCGAATAATGGAATGCATAGTCGATATAAAAAACTGGATGAGTAACAACTTTTTATTACTGAACTCGGACAAAACGGAAGTGTTACTTATTGGACCGAAAACTGCTATAAGTAACAACCAAGAATACTGTTTAACTATTGACGGATGTTCCATAAAACCCTCGTCGTCAGCAAAGAATCTTGGCGTTCTATTCGATAGTAATCTGTCATTTGAGAGCCACGTCGCCAACACCTGTAAAATTGCGTTTTTCCATCTTAAGAATATATCTAAACTACGTCATATGCTGTCAATCTCAGATGCAGAGAAGTTAATTCATGCATTCATGACATCAAGACTAGATTACTGTAATGCACTGTTAGGTGGTTGCCCTGCAGGCTTATTACAAAAACTCCAATTGGTCCAAAACGCGGCAGCTCGAGTTCTTACACGTACAAAAAAGTATGAACATATTAGCCCGGTTCTGTCAACCTTGCACTGGTTACCTATAAAGCATCGCGTTAACTTTAAAATCTTGCTTATTACCTATAAAGCCTTACATGGTTTAGCTCCTCAGTACTTGAATGAACTCCTTTTGTATTACAGTCCTTCACGTGCATTACGCTCTCAGGCGTCCTGTCAGTTGGTAATACCTAGAATTTCAAAATCAAGTGCAGGTGGTAGATCCTTTTCCTATCTAGCGCCTAAACTTTGGAATAGTCTTCCCTGCACTGTCCGGGAGGCAGACACACTCTGTCAGTTTAAATCTAGACTAAAGACGCATCTTTTTAATCTTGCATACACTACTCTTCCATAATATAAATCTTCAGAGGGTTTAGGCTGCATTAGTTAGATCAACCGGAACCAAAAACACAACTGATGTACTTGTTGCATCAAAGAGTACAGAACAGTACTCTACTCTCAGCCAGTCTTGTCTCATTGTTCCAAGGTTACCACAGCGAGCAGGATGCAGTTCATGGCCTGACCTGATGGTAGAGCGGAGAATGGGAAGTGGGGACCTGACAAGAGCTGAGATGATAGAGCTGGATAAAGAAGGACGCGGTCTCTTGACATGTCTTCACCACAAAATTTCAAATGCTATTAGATTATTAATGATAATCTTAAACTATAATTTATTTTATTATTAAGTTTATTTATTTTATTTAGCCTTGTTGTGCAAGTTCTCTGGAGCTTGTGCAGAGGCAGCAGCTTTTGCCAGAGGGGAACTGGAATCCCCTGGTTGGGCCTGGGTTCTCCTGAGGTTTTTTTTCTCGATTAGAGTTTTGGGTTCCTCGCCACCGTTTGCATACTGTTTTTGCACTATCTGCCTGACCGGGGGGGCTGCTTTAGAATCTTAAAGTTTTACTTAATTAATATTGCATATAGGAATTTATTATCTGTTATATTTGACCTGTGCTTCTCTCTCCTTTATCCTAAATGTGTGCTCTCACTGAGCGTGTGTGTGTGTGCGTACTTGTCTGTGTACGTACGTGTGTGTGTGTGTGTGTGTTGTGTGTGTGTGCGTGCGCATCCGTGTGTGTGTGTGTCTCTGTGTCTGTGTGTGTTGGTTTCTGTGTGTGGAGTGTTTTGTGTGTGGGTGTGTCTGTCTTCTGTGTTTTCAACCTTTTCTTGTTTTTGCAGGTACAACTTTGATTGTTTTGCTTGTAGTCAATGTGTCTCATGTGCAGCTGCTTTGTAACAATGAAAATTGTAAAAGCGCTATATAAATAAAGTTGAGTTGAGTTGAGTTAAACAACGACCAGGTGGACTCAAAGTTACTGCTCAAGACCCTTGTCATGAACACTAGCTGCAAAGATCGAGTCCTTATTAAACGAATAAAGTGATAAATCTCACTTTAAGCCTTTCTCCCCCATATAAGTCCATTATAATTAAATAGCTTAACGTACTGAAACAACGACCACGTAAAAACAAATTCCTATTAAACCTTATTTGTAATAAACACTAGCTACTGTTAAAAGAACAAGCACAATTATTCCAGGGATAAGAATCTCAAGTTAAACTTGTTCTTCATTAAAGTTCATTAAGAAACCACATAACGTGGCTCAAGGCAGCCAGCGACAAACTGAGAGCATAAAACTTTTCTGTTATCATGTTTATGTTTTATATCAGTGATAAACAAATGTATTTATTTTGGTTTTCCGTGGTTGTTGTTTTGTTAAGTTAAGTTTCCTTATAATGGACTTCTAAAGGGAAACGCGAGATCTTTCACTTTATCCATTTAATAAGGGCTCGTTCTTTTAACAGAAGTGTTTATTACAAGTAAGGTTTGACAGAAATTTGGGCTTACTTGGTCGTTAAACATAGGTACTTTGAGTTAGTGATAGTGAATTCCTATGGAGGAAAATCACTTGCTGCCCTCCAGCCTCGCCTCGCGCGTCATAAAAAACACGTGATGGCAAACAACCAATTCGAAAATGCGTCAAAATATGGAAGTAAAAACGATCGCAACTTCCGGGTCATGGGGTGAATTCCTTATTTTAAAGGCGCAATTCTTGATTAACAGCGGCCACTAGCGTTGTATTATAGACTTGCCATGAAGCGCTCAGTCCAAACACGACGGTGGCCACCACAGTACAAAAAGATGTCGTTCTCATGTTGACGCAAGGAAGAGATTGCAGGCATTAGAAAGACTGTAGCATTAGAAAGACTGTAGAAAGAGCTATGTCTTACGTATTACATAAAATAAAAGGTTTGTGGATTTTAAGTTTAAAAATAAGGATAAAAATCAGACAGGAGCTAGGACCTGTGTTAATATTATAACGACTTTCCAGCAGAGACGCGTTAAGACCCACGGTACTAAGGCTTTTAGCAGGGATACTCACAGATATCTAGGGGGTACTTTCCTGTTATGATCCGGGTCTCTCGGGGCATGTGTCCTGCGGGGGGGGGGGTTGTCGAACACGTGGAGTGTCGTTTGACAGCTCTCCACATGTCCGGTGTCTGCGTCATCTGCCCCGCCCTCGTGTTTCCATGTCGGGCTTTCCTCACTCACTGGTTTTCATCACTCACACCTGTAGCTCCTTCTCCGATTAGTACTCTCCCCTGCTCTCTTATTTACCCCACACCTGTAGCCAATCTTTAGTTTGCAGATCCCTATTTATTCCCTCTTGTCTAGTGTCAGCTCGTTGTGTTTGTTTCAGACCTGCCTGACGAACAGTGTCTTGTCTTGTCATAGTTATTGCTCCAGTCTTAGTCATAGTCATAGTTATAGTTATTCCTCAGATTTTTTCAGTCATAGTCCTAGTTTTCTGTCTTGGTCCTAGTTCCTTAGTTTTCTCTTTTGTTTTGCTCCAGTGCCTTGGTTTTCTACACTTCCTCATTATTTTGCCCCTCAGTCTTCGCTGGGCCCCGGACCTCTCTGCAACACACTTTCAGACTTCTCTCCCCTCGGGACGGTACCCGGCAGCACTGAGCTCTCATCGGGTTTGGACTAACCATACTTCTCACTCTTCTCCGGCAGAGAGAAACCTCCGGGACGGAGGTGCGTCTCTCCCGTGGATACCGCCCGGCTGAGGCGGTTGCCCGCAGACTCTCGTGGCTCCCAGAGGACAGAGTGGGACTAGAAGGAATCTTGTGCTTTCTGGACGGTGCTGCTGGTGCCTGGAAACTGATTTCTCCCTTTTTGTTCTGTATTTAATAAAGTTCTCATTACCTGCAATTGAATCCCCGTCTCCTTTCTGACAGTCATGACAGAACGAGCTGACCAATCTGGGGATTCAGAGGGGATGGACCCCCTCCGTTTTGCCCTGCGCCAACAGGGAGCCGCTATCGGACAGCAGACATCTCGGCTGAATACAACTGCACAGGATGTAGAGGTACTCGCTGGTCAGGCTGCAGGCCTTCTTAACCAGGTCACAGAACTACAACGAGAGGTCGCCGTCAGCCGTTCTGCTGCCAACTCCTCTCCTCGAGCGCTTCCCCTCGAGCCGGAGCAACACGTCAATAGTCCTCCCCCTTGCTCTGGTTTTTTCCCTCCAGCCTCGCCGCTACGCTACTGAGGAAGCAAGGGTGGCGTATGTACTCACACTCTTAACTGGCTGCGCCCGCGAGTGGGGCACGGCAGTGTGGGACGCCCAGACCCCTTGCTGTCACTTGTTCACGGCTTTCCGGGCGGAGATGACAAGACTTTTTGATCGCTCGGCACGAGGGGATCAAGCAGCTTCCCAGCTCTCCCGCCTGACCCAAGGCAGGAACGCTATCACCGACTACTCAATCCGTTTCCAAACATTAGCAGCAGCCTGCAACTGGAATGCGGAGGCTTATCACGCTCGCTTCCTGGAAGGGCTAAGCCCCTACATCGCAGATGAGATCGCCACTCTCGACCGTCCACAAGATCTAGAAGCCTTAACCAACCTCTGTCTCCGGATTGAGAACCGGTTAAGTAACCGGCGCAAACGTCGTCCTTCTCCATCATCCTGGCAAGCCCGAGACACCACCCGGGAGGTCAACAATCCCCTAAGCATGTCTTCGACCGGCACCGATGTAGAGCCCATGCAGCTGGGACGTTTCCAACTGTCTCCGCAACAGAAGCAGCAACGTTTACTGCAAGGACTTTGTTTTTACTGTGGTAAGCCGGACCATCAAGTCTCCCAGTGTCCGGTAAAAGCTCACACCCATCCGTAGTACGGAGAGTCCGGGTGGGCGCCTGTTCTGTAACCTCTCCTCATTTTCACACCCAACTACGGTTCCAACTCACCTGTTCCGGTCACAGTCACTCCGGCAAAGCCCTCCTTGATTCCGGTGCGGAGGGAAACTTCATCGATGAGACTACCGCCCGCCGATAGAGGATTCCTGCCATTCCACTCTCTCAGCCCATTGAGGTCATGACGCTAGCGGGACAACTTTTCTGTACCATAACTCATGTCACTCGTCACGTAAGACTTCACCTTTCTGGTAATCATTGTGAGAGTATTGCGCTGTACATCCTCGATTCCCCCAATACTCCCATCATATTAGGGCATCCGTGGTTGTCACAGCATAATCACATTGATTGGGTTAATAATTCTGTTTTGGCCTGGAGCTCTTTTTGTCATGCGTCTTGTCTTGGTTCTCAACTCAACAACTTTATTTATAAAGCGCTTTTACAATTTTCATTGTTACAAAGCAGCTGTACATGAGACATATTGACTATAAGCAAAATAATTAAAGTTGTACCTGCAAAAACAAGAAAAGGTTGAAAACACAGAAGACAGACATACCCACATACAAAACACTCCACACACACAATATGCACACGTACTAACACACATAGACATAGAGACACACACACACACACGGATGCGCACGCACACACACACAACACACACACACGCACATACACAGACAAGTACGCACACACACACACACACACGCTCAGTGAGAGCACACATTTAGGATAAAGGAGAGAGAAGCACAGGTCAAATATAACAGATAATAAATTCCTATATGCAATATTAATTAAGTAAAACTTTAAGATTCTAAAGCAGCCCCCCCGGTCAGGCAGATAGTGCAAAAACAGTATGCAAACGGTGGCGAGGAACCCAAAACTCTAATCGAGAAAAAAAACCTCAGGAGAACCCAGGCCCAACCAGGGGATTCCAGTTCCCCTCTGGCAAAAGCTGCTGCCTCTGCACAAGCTCCAGAGAACTTGCACAACAAGGCTAAATAAAATAAATAAACTTAATAATAAAATAAATTATAGTTTAAGATTATCATTAATAATCTAATAGCATTTGAAGTTTTGTGGTGAAGACATGTCAAGAGACCGCGTCCTTCTTTATCCAGCTCTATCATCTCAGCTCTTGTCAGGTCCCCACTTCCCATTCTCCGCTCTACCATCAGGTCAGGCCATGAACTGCATCCTGCTCGCTGTGGTAACCTTGGAACAATGAGACAAGACTGGCTGAGAGTAGAGTACTGTTCTGTACTCTTTGATGCAACAAGTACATCAGTTGTGTTTTTGGTTCCGGTTGATCTAACTAATGCAGCCTAACCTTGAGTATCATATTATTTGCGCCCAATAGTATCCAGTGTATGCAAGATTAAAAAGATGCGTCTTTAGTCTAGATTTAAACTGACAGAGTGTGTCTGCCTCCCGGACAGTGCAGGGAAGACTATTCCAAAGTTTAGGCGCTAGATAGGAAGAGGATCTACCACCTGCACTTGATTTTGAAATTCTAGGTATTACCAACTGACAGGACGCCTGAGAGCGTAATGCACGTGAAGGACTGTAATACAAAAGGAGTTCATTCAAGTACTGAGGAGCTAAACCTGGTTCTGCCCCTTCTCCTGTCTTTGTGCCATCTGTGTTTCTGGTCGCTGCCCCCGATGTGACCGGGGTCCTGGAGGAGTACCACAGCCTTCGTACCGTGTTCTGCAAGTCGCAGGCCACCTCTCTACCTCCGCATCGCCCCTNGTAGTGTATGCAAGATTAAAAAGATGCGTCTTTAGTCTAGATTTAAACTGACAGAGTGTGTCTGCCTCCCGGACAGTGCAGGGAAGACTATTCCAAAGTTTAGGCGCTAGATAGGAAGAGGATCTACCACCTGCACTTGATTTTGAAATTCTAGGTATTACCAACTGACAGGACGCCTGAGAGCGTAATGCACGTGAAGGACTGTAATACAAAAGGAGTTCATTCAAGTACTGAGGAGCTAAACCTGGTTCTGCCCCTTCTCCTGTCTTTGTGCCATCTGTGTTTCTGGTCGCTGCCCCCGATGTGACCGGGGTCCAGGAGGAGTACCACAGCCTTCGTACCGTGTTCTGCAAGTCGCAGGCCACCTCTCTACCTCCGCATCGCCCCTACGACTGTGCCATAAACCTCCTCCCAGACACAGAGAGGCCATGGACAAATATATCAATGAATCTCTCCAAGCTGGGCTCATTCGTCACTCCTCCTCACCGGCCGGGGCGGGTTTCTTCTTCGTACAGAAGAAGGATGGCTCCCTGCGTCCCTGTATTGACTATCGAGGCTTGAATGAGATTACGGTAAAGAACAAATACCCCTTACCACTCATGTCAACGGCCTTCGAACTCCTGCAGGGAGCCCGGGTCTTTACCAAGCTAGACCTCTGCAACGCCTACTACCTGGTCCATATCCGTGAGGGGGACAAGTGGAAGAGGGCCTTTAACACACCTACGGGACATTATGAGTATTTGGTTCTCCCGTTTTGTTTGACCAATGCTTCAGCCGTTTTCCAGGGCCTCATTAACGCCGTGTTGAGTGACATGATCAACCGATTTGTCTTTGTTTATCTGGATTTTTTCCCCCTCTCTCCAGGAACATTCCCGACACGTGCGTGAGGTTCTTCAGCGATTATTAGAGAATCAACTATTCATCAAGGCGAAGAAGTGCGAATTCCACGCCGATACAGTTTCGTTCCTTGGCCATGTCATCTCCCCCAGGGGAATTGAACCTGATTCATCTAAGATCAAAGCCGTCGCCGAGTGGCCCAGTCCCGACTCTCGCAAAGCTCTTCAGCGGTTCCTGGGGTTTGCCAAATTTTATCGGCGATTCATCCAGGGTTTTGGCCAGATTGCCGCTCCGCTCACAGCGTTAACCTCCACCAAGGTTTTGTTCAGGTGGAATCCCCAAGCTCAGGTAGCCTTTGACAATCTCAAGTCCCATTTTTTCTCTGCTCCTGTGCTTTGTTTTCCAGATCCTGAACGACAGTTCATTGTCGAGGTTGATGCTTCAGAGGTCGGGATAGGCGCGGTTTTATCTCAGCGCTCGATTGGTGATGGGAAGGTGCACCCATGCGCCCATGCCTTAGCCCTGCCGAACGAAACTATGATATCGGTAACCGAGAGCTTCTGGCGGTTCGACTGGCTTTGGGTGAGTGGCGTCATTGGTTGGAGGGAGTAGCGCAACCCTTCTTGATCTGGACGGATCATAAGAACCTCGAATATGTCCGTTCAGCCAAGAGGCTGAGTTCACGCCAAGCCCGTTGGGCACTCTTCTTCGGTTGCCTTGGATTTCCTACATCCAAGTCGCCTACACATCGCCTTGGATTTTGTCACTGGCCTTCCTCCCTCTGGCGGCAACACCGTTATCCTTACGGTGGTGGACCGCTTCTCCAAGGCGGCTCATTTCATTCCCCTAGTCAAACTGCCCTCCGCCCGGGAGACCTCCCAACTGTTGGTGGACCATGTCTTTCGTCTCCATGGGTTGCCGGTGGACGTTGTGTCCGATAGGGGTCCTCAGTTCACCTCCCGGTTCTGGAAAGAGTCCTGTAGACAAATCGGGGCCTCAGCAAGTCTGTCTTCAGGTTTTCACCCTCAGACCAATGGGCAGTGCGAGCGAGCCAACCAGGATCTCGGACATAAGCTCCGCTGTCTAACATCTCACAACCCCTGCTCTTGGAGCCAGCAGCTCTCCTGGGTCGAGTATGCCCACAACTCCCTCCCAGTTTCCTCGTCAGGTATGTCTCCATTTGAGTGTTCAGTTGGTTATCAACCTCCTCTGTTTCCCTCCCAGGAACCCGAAGCTGCGGTCCCCTCTGCTCTGGCCTTTGTCCGGCGGTGTCGCTGCACCTGGACAAGAGCCAGAGGGGTTTTGACCCGAACCTCTCAGAGAACCAAAGCAGCGGCCAATCGTCACCGGGTCTCTCCTCCGCCCTATGTTTGTGGTCAGCGGGTATGGCTTTCCACCAAGGACCTGCCTCTCCGGATGCCCTCTCGGAAGTTGGCCCACAGGTTCATTGGGCCATTCCGCATCACAAAGGTGGTTAATCCGGTGGCCGTCCGACTCAAGCTCTCTCCTAATCTTGGTCGAGTTCACCCTGTTTTTCATGTTTCCAGGGTTAAACCAGATATCACGTCCCATCTCAACCCTGCCAGCAGTCGCCCCGTCCCCCCTCCCCCGCGGTTGGTGGACGGGTCTCCGGTGTATACCGTCAGGAAACTTCTTGACGTTCATCGCCGTGGCAGGGGCTTCCAGTACTTAGTGGACTGGGAGGGTTATGGCATAGAGGAAAGGTGCTGGGTCCCGTCTCGAGACATTCTGGATAGGTCGTTGGTCGTGGACTTCCACCGGAGGCGAGGTGAGCCTCCTCCCTAAGTGCTCAGGGGCGCTGTTGGCGGAGGGGGTACTGTTATGATCCGGGTTTCTCGGGGCATGTGTCCTGCGGGGGGGAGGGGGGGTTGTGTACTTTGTTTTGTCGAACACGTGGAGTGTCGTTTGACAGCTCTCCACGTGTCCGGTGTCTGCGTCATCTGCCCCGCCCTCGTGTTTCCCTGTCGGGCTTTCCTCACTCACTGGTTTTCATCACTCACACCTGTAGCTCCTTCTCCGATTAGTCCGGGGGCTCCTCCCCGGATGTCCGGGTATAAGAGGGAAGCCGGCATGCTCATTCATTCACCTTTTGTTCTTCAGAGCCTACGCATCTGATGAGCAGCTCCAGATCTTCGCTGATCTTCCAGATCTTCGCTGGTCTTCCAGTTCTTCGCTGGTATCCTGCTGGAATCTACGACGTGGTGCAGCGGACGGTCCCTTCCTGCAGCGACTTTCCCCTGGGCGTCTCGGCAGTTCCAGAAGTGTCTGAGCACTATTTTCTAAAAGAGCAAATTTCTCCAGCGTGGCATGTCCCGCTGTTCTCTTGGGTGCGACGCGCTCATTGAGGAAGGGGATGGACACGATGTCTGTCTCACGTGTTTGGGTCTCCAGCACACTGAGGCAGCCTTCGTGGATACATCTTGCCCGCACTGCGGGAAGATGCCTATCCAGACGTTGCGGTCACGGGTGGCTGTATTCTTT
>NC_079905.1:19457857-19526548 GCF_024868665.1 Triplophysa rosa | reverse complement strand
AACCCCATTCTGTCGG
This sequence comes from Triplophysa rosa, assembly GCF_024868665.1. Classification (NCBI taxonomy): domain Eukaryota; kingdom Metazoa; phylum Chordata; class Actinopteri; order Cypriniformes; family Nemacheilidae; genus Triplophysa; species Triplophysa rosa. Next base: position 19,526,532 of record NC_079905.1, on the reverse strand, counting down.
TTCGACACAACGTCGAGAGACCGACAGAAAGGGAACGTCTTGGTTACGGATGTAACCTCGGTTCCCTGATGGAGGGAACGAGACGTTGTGTCCCTCATGCCACAACACTGGCCGCCCACCCCAGCGGTCGGGGGAGGATGCTTAGGCTCCTCAGACCAAAGGTGAATGAATGAGCACGCCGGCTTCCCTCTTATACCCGGACATCCGGGGAGGAGCCTCATGACATTTTCCAGCAGAGAGAGACGTTGGAGAGAAAGATCGTCTAAAAATCACCCCCGAGGAGGTTGCTTTGATTCAGATCAGTATGCGAGTAACATACTAACATACCAAGATATGTTGTTGTGTAATGTTAGCTGTGTGACGGAGAAGTTTTGAGCGTCATTAAGCGGGTTTCCATCACTCTGGTTTTATTCACATTTTGAAGTTTCGCATCAGAAATGAGTGATGGAAACGGCAAATTTCGAATTAAAAACCCTTAATTCACAAAAAAGAAAAACCACCTCAAGCGAGCGTAAAAACTTTTTTGCGAAAAGGTTAATGCGAATAATGGGAGATGGAAACGCATTTGTCGAATAAATTCCTCCAAAAAGTAGCGTAACTGCACTATGAGACTGCGTAACCTGACTAACCAGACTACTGATCTTGTGACACAGCATCAGAAATGTTGTGATGGTCATTCTTAAATGCCTGAGCAAAGTCGTCAAAGTATTCTGTAATTGCCTCTTAGAACTGTCACGACTGTTTTTCCCAAACAGCAGGCATCCACAAAAGCACCGCATTTATTGTGTTTCGTAATCGTCGGCTTGCGCAAGTTTTATTATATATGAAAATTATTATATTCAGTGGCTTCTCTTACTTTTCTTACTGATATTTAGTAGCAGTTTATTAGGAAGTGAAGGTTGACTAGTTGGATGGAAACGGTACTTATTCGAAAATGTTTTATGCAATATTCCAATTTTGCGCATAAGCTAAATTCGCAACTTTGGATGGAAACCCGGCTACTGTTTATCTGGAACCGGTTTAATATTGTACTCGTCCAGATACTTGAGAGAGAGAGCGAGAGCGAGTTAGAGCTGAAACTGGAGAGCGAGCGAGAGCGAGTTTTACATTTACATTTTTTTTTACTCTCTTACTCGATGATGAATAAACTTTCAGTTAATCCGCGGGTCACGTGCGTTCCGCACCAGAGAGCACAATCCGTACGGATCACGGCTCATCCCGCGATCTGTTTCACCACGATACCGCAGCGGAGAGGAAGAGGAAACGCGTGTTTCCTCTTCTACAGATTTGTTTGTCTACAGATTTGTTTAGGGCTGCTGTACAAAACATGCCGGCGAAATCAATGTATGTAGGGCCGCTCTGTATGTAGATATAAATAGCTTATTCTAAGGTATTACAAACATAATGGTTCATTACGTAAGGTATTTATACACCTCTGAATAAATAGTTTTGTATATTATATTGCATTTCCGTCAATAGATCCTCGTAAAAACGCCGTATTGTTCCTTTAAACCCTTGCAGAGTATTTTCTCCAATAAAACTGCAGTTTACCACAGACAGTTTAAAGAATGCAGTTTTCAACTGCCTTTGTTTATGAATTCATAACCCTGTAACATGTAGGGATGTAATGATTCACTCAGTTCATGATGCGATGCGATTAACAAAATGATCTCACAATGCGATTTTTTCACGACTTTTGTAAAATATATTTTATGTCAAATAACAAAACTGCAATTTTAAAACAAATTCCAAATCATATAAAAATGTATAATACAAAAGTCTCTTCAATATAAACAAACTAAGACTTTTTCTGTGCTTTTCTTGGATTTTCTTTACATTAAAGAAAGATCAGCATTTCCACGTTTACCAAGTTTGCAGTAAACACAGCGGCCGCTGCTGTTCAAAACATGTATTGCAATTCATTTAACGTCTCAACCGACTTGAATCGTCACATATTATAATCGACTTTCAACTGGCTCATGGTGACTCATTACATCCCTAGTAACCAATCACGTAAACAGATTTGAGCCATAGATACAGTATGTAAGGATGGCGCAAATACTCGGCAGTGAAACGATCACTGCTGCTGGTTCAGCTCTGATTTTGCAAAATGAGCACTCGCTGCTTACACGTTGAATGAGGCATCTATGTACCTCAATGGTCAGAGCTTACAATGGAGGGAATGTAGGTGGGGACAAATTTGCAAATTCATGAATCCACATATACTAAATATAGCAAGGGTGTAGAGTTACATTCAAGTAATTTTAAGGCATGAAGAAATTATTATCACAGAAAAAACTTTTACATATGCTATTCTAATGCTTAAAGATGAGTTTGAAGTGAAAAAATTACTGAATGCAGTGGGACTTTAAATCATCAGCGGATGAGAAGTTTCTCACATTCTAAACTAAAAATCTAAACTGACAGGAAACAAAAATACACACACATCTACAGTATAAAATGCTATTTATTGTCTGTCAAGTCTACCATTAACCATTACACTCTGCAGGTTGGGCGAGGAGACTGTCACTGACCTTAATGTAGGCCCCTGGGTAGATTTTGTGCACGGCGTCTCCAGGTGCTCTACCCGCCTCTCTGTCCAGATAGTAGCTCTGCACGAAGACGGCGTGATCACTCATGCAGCGCATCCACACGTCACCCTCTCCACGACACTCCAGCTGCACACCTTTACCTATATGCAGTCTGGAGACAACAAATTGAAATCAGTTGTATTAACCAGTTATAATATCAGAAGCATAATCTTGTGCATAACATTTTATCTATTTGTTTAATTATTGTTTACCATGGTGTCGAGAAAAATTCTGGCACAGTATGTCTTTTTAGTGGTGTGTTTATATGCAAACATGAAACCTGTGAAAATCATTTAAATCTAAAAAAGGACTCATACACACGCACACGTGAACACACACACAAACAGGTTTTCATGCTTTATGGGGGCTTTCCATAGACAGAATGACGTTTGTACTGTGCAAATATTCTTTGCTTAAATCTTCCCCTAAACCTAACACTAAAAAAACTTTCTATATAAAAAACACAAAATGTATGAAATATAAGCTGATCATGGGGACCAATAAAAATGTCCCCACCCTGTAAAAAAAATATGATATTACTATCTTTGTTGGTAGCACATAGGGCTTCCCTTGACCAAACACACACAACCACTAGGATTTGGCAATATGTCTGAAAAAATAATTTAAATATAAATATTAAAATATACATTTTTCCTGTACTTTACAAAAAAGGGAAAAGGGTCTTATAAGTTAGTCATCAAATTTTTTCCCTAAAGACTGGTCATAACTTCTTTAATCAGTTACACAAAAAGGTAGTGGTCTGATTGATATCTAAAAAAATGCTAGTCAGTAAGACTAGTTCTTAAGACGTTTATGCAGCTGGCCCCTGTTTTCCACACTGTTGTTTAATAAATTAAAAGAAAAGAAAACAGAACTATATTTAATCATTTATATGAACTCATATTAAAAACACAATTTAGCAGCACGATTTAAGCTATTTACTGTAGAGTTTTTTAAGCTAATAAAATGAGACATATTGACTTCTGTCAGTTTTGAACCAATTCATTAAGTTTCTTTCTTGGCTCTGTTGTTGCTCCTTGCAAATAATTAACAAGCACAAATAATCTACTGCCATGGTCCTCAGAAATGAATAAAAATAGATATAAAAGCACATTCCAATCATCAGTTATGCTCACAGTTGACCTAGTTCAATCAACAAACTCAAGAATATTCATAGTCTTTCTATCCACCATCTAATCACCTTGCACATCAGTGTGACTCAGAGAGTGATTGGCTTTTTAGGTAACTTGCAGCCAATGATACTGCATGCTCTTCTCACACTATCAGAGCTCTAACAATCACCCACTTCCAACTCACAACGCCAACTATCGTCTATATGTGTTTACGGGACTAACATACTGACAGTGCATGATCACTGTAGCATGTGTGTATTCATACTTGCTCTGCTCATACAGCAGGCAGCTGTGTAAGCAGATCTTGTCCCACCAAATGTCATGACCATTAACATATTAAAATGTGTCATGACTGAATCTTATATTGTCAACAAATGAATATTGAATATATTGTAAATATTTAATACATTGCATAACCCTAACAACCCCAAATTGATACATATACATTATACTACTGTAAATTGCTGGCTAAAACAGTTATCAGAATGTGGCACATATACCTGGCTCGTTCACTGGCGTCTGTGCGGTGTACATTACTAAGCTGACCCAGGCAGAAGCGGTCTCCTCCTGATGGGTCCACATACCCATCAATCGTCACCACTGGACAGCTGGAAAGGACTTTAAACATCTCCCCCACCTGGACATCCATCTCAAAGTATGATATGGAACACCAAAATTCAGGACCTATGGATGCATCACAGGAATATGTAACAGCGACTCATATTAATAAAAGTTTATATAAGGTGTATATCTATGTAAAGTTATGTTTTTTCAAAGCAGAAACCTGGATGGTTGGACACTGGAGGGGGGAAAGATGCTGAGCTGTGATGCTGAGACCCTGATAGAGTAAAAGTAAAGTTCCAAATCAAATGGGTTCTTAATAAAACAATGATATATTTGGATGCATGTGTGAGAATTTGAGAATAATGTTATTGTTTTTTGCAAACGTACAGAAATGGGGGTGATGTAGAGGCGGCTGATGACCACGCCCATTTTGCTGGGGTCCAACAGGAGTGTAGGAGGCTGTGCTGCTGCCTGTCCAGGTTGCTGCAACAATTTAAAGAATAGATGAGCCACTGAGATTCTGTGTGAGTGGGGCTACCCAGTGCAATGCGACAGAAACAGGAATAAAACAAAATGTGTTGCAGCTTGTTTGAACAGAAACTCAGATTAGCGACTTGTTGGGTTTTGTCACATAACAGCAAAACACTCACTGTGAAAGGAACCCTGTGTTTGAGAGTGTTTGGAGCTATTATAGCCATTCTGGTTGGGTGGAGGCTGAGGTGAGACCGGGGTCTGTGGGGGTCCGTGTGTGGGGGTGGAGGGTGGAGGTGTGGGGGTCATGACCTGACCCTGAGGAGATGCAATCTGTAACAGGCCTTCACCATGACCTCCCTGCATTGCCATCATAGAGCTTGAAGCTAAATAGGAAGAAGAGTGTACCAAAATCTTTTAAACTGTGTAAACAGTTGGGATGCTTAAAGCTGAACAATTCAACACCCCACAGTACTATGTTTGTACTTACCAGTAGGGGAGAGGGGAATATTGGAGTAAAGAGTAACTGGTGGGGGGGCACGTGTGGGTTCTGGGGGCAGTTGGAGAGGAGGAAGTGGCTGGCCGTAGTGATCTGGAGGAGGGATCTTCATCGCCCCCTGGTGGTCCTGCTGGGGAGGAAGACCTGGGAGAACATCCATCTGAATGCAGTCATGGTTGTACTCTTCTTTTATCAGTCTGCCAGAAGGACCTAGACAGCAGTCAGAGAAATGAAAATTTTGAAATGACATTTGAAATTGACAACATCAAGTTTACTTTTGGACCACTGTGATTTTTGCATAAATACATAAATGTGATTATTATAATCTAACTTTGAGATAACAAGCATCAAATTTGATTTCAACCATTGATTTCACTATGACTTTAATCGTTGACATTAAAGACTGTGCCAGTCAATAATAAATATATCAAGGTTATATTTTCACATAATGTGGGATGATTTTCAGAAAATGTAGTAGCACTGAAATACAGATTAATTACAAGTACGTTAAAGTGTAAACTTTGATCACAGTGTAATGCAGAACTCACCTGTGTTTTGAAGACTAAGACCAACTTGAGGTGTTTGAACAATGCAAAAAGACCGGAGAGAAAACTATGTTACAAATTAGTTTATAAGGGCATTAGACGGTAAAAAACAGTGAGTTCAAAAATACTTGCAGAAAGGACAGCAGGCTTACCAATACCGGGGGACACTACTCGTTCATAATGGTAAGGGTTGACACAGACATTATCATATTTGAGGTCAAATGCGTACTGGCAGAATTTCACATGTTTCAGCTCATTCTTGTGCAGGTCTGGCCAGCGCCACAACCGTGCATAGATTACGTGAGGAAAACCCTTACGGCCTGCAACCTACAGAAAAACAGAGATGAGAAAGGGAAGGGAAAGAGTTATACAAAGGTATTAGAAAGCAAAGTGGATTCAGGGTTTTTACAACTTATAAAAGTATAAGACTGTATTGAAAGTTTGTATTTTTTCACACAATTATCCTGTGACAACAAGAGATAGATAACCTATCACTTGATCTGTGGCCTGTTGCCCGTTTAGTTTTTAACCCAGGTAAATTTGCATTTAGTTTGAGCAAACTCTGTGTTTTCGGGCTTTGAACAGAAACATAGGACAATATAAAAGAGGAGAAGGGGTCCAAAACTGACACAAGCCAAGGTATAACTCACTCCTGAGCACTCAATGCATTCAGTCAAACTTCTGCTTAGAATACGTCACACAAGAAGGGTTGAACATGAGCAGATACCTGTCAGGAATTTAGTAATCCAAGTAAACATAAGTGAAAGTGACCTATTAGTCAGATATGGTGACCCATACCCAAAATGTGACCTCTGCATTTAACCCATCCAGAGAGTAGTGAACACACACACACAGCAAGTGGTGAACACACGTACACCTGGAGCAGTGCCCAGGGAGCAAGTAGGGGTTGGTGCCTTGCTCAAGGGCACCTCAGTCGTTACCCGCCGGCCCTGGGAATCAAACCGGCAACCTTCTGGTCACGAGTCAGACTCTCTAACCATTAGGCCACATAAGGTCATGTGTTGACTTTTGAGTCCAGCTGCTTGTGTAGTGCAGCAGGGAGGACGTGCCTGTGATTTGATAATCCTTTGTAGATTAACACAAGAGGCGTAACACTACAGTTCAGTGAAGGGATGAATCCAGCTGTCTTTGCCATAAGCGTCCAGACTGACAGAAGACAGAAATGTTGTGGAAGATGGGGGGGGTAAATATCTGGTGACTTAAGTTGCTACTATAGCATACTGTAAGATATGATAAAAATGTTATACAGTAGACATGTTTCAGTCCTTGTTCAGACAACAGCTATTCAAAAATGTATTTACTGGACATTAAAAGGGGCTTTTAGTTGAAAGGAAATCAAAACAATCTATGTACAGGCCAGGGTTTGAATCTTGACACGTAACAACTGGTTTCAGATTAAAAATGTATTTGTATGTTGTAGGGGGCTTCTTTTCCAGGCAATACAGCATCAGTTTGTTTTGGGAATGACAGATACAAGACCTGCACAGTGGTCAGAAAGACTTTAAGGCATTCCTCTTGCAGACTTTTCCTGACACTTGGGGTTAAAGTTATCCTAACACAGTAATGAAGCCTCCTAAAATAGCTCATTACAGCCAAATTAGACTGTAGCATGGCATGTATCCTTTGCAGAGAAGGCGATCCTAATCCAACAAGCTCTTGCTTATGCTCACTTTGAGTTGCTATGTAGAGTGTTCAAGTAGTCATTATGAGTTTGCATTTTAGTAGGATGCTGCCATAGATGCCACCTATAAAGACAGCAGGCGGCCAGTAGTTCACCAGTAGTTCAGTTCTATACCTTAAGATGCCCCCCTTACAAACATACAGTGTTGCTTTTATTTCCATGGCCTGAATATCATTACATCTTGTGCATAAAAAAATTGAATGTACTATCTACAACCAGTCCTTCTACACACAGAGAGGAAAAAATAGACGCCCTTAAGTTAACCCGGCCCCTTTCCTGTGTTTTAGACAAAACAACCTTCACAGCCACCCCTTTACCCCTCCCTCCAAATCTGCTCATACAAAGAGTGGGGAAACTGCACACGCACCCTCCTACTCTGTAAAAACCATCACGTTTTACTTTGAGGCTGTTGAGGTTTACAGTCAAAAGCATTGTGATGAATGTCTCTATTTGTAGATGCTGTCAATCATCTATGTATCCATGGATAGCGATGCTAAGGGAATGAAGTTATTAGCATTGCATAAAGCTTCAACTGCATCTTATTTTTCCACATAAAAGCAGTGTGTTTAAATATGTACAATGTGAATGTGATTAGCATTAAGTTATTTACTCAAACTTGAATTATCACAGGATTCACAAAAAAAGATCTGGGGTTTGTGATTTGTGTCAACCGTTTAGGAAAACACACGGTCGTACAGCTGATATTGTTATAAAGATAAGATAAACCTTTATTTGTCCCATAGTGGGGAAATTTCAGTGCTACAGCAGCAACAACATGAAAAAGTGCAAATATAGAAACAATAATGATAATAGTAATAACTCTATCAAACAAATAACACACTCGAGCTAGGATTTACTGAGGGCAGCTCTGATTGTAAAGTCTAACTGCAGTTGGGAGAAAAGACCTTCGGTAACGCTCCCTCAGACATTTGGGATGTAACAATCTGTTACTGAAGGAGCTTCTCAGGGATAAGACTGTTTCATAGAGTGGATGGGAGTCGATTTTCATCAAGGATGATAGCTTGACAACCATTCTCCTTCCTCCCACCTCCTGTACTGTGTCCAGAGACGTCCCAATGACTGAGCTGGCCTTTCTGATCAATTTGTCCAATCTCTTCCTATCTGCAGTAGAAATGCTGCCACACCAGCAAACCACTCCATAAAATATAACTGAGGCCACCACAGAGTCAAAACAGGTCTTCAATAGCACTCCCTGTACTCCAAAAGACCTCAATCTCCTCAACAGGAAGAGTCTGCTCTGCCCCTTCTTATAAATTGCATCCGCATTATCTGTCCAAACAAGTTTACTATTCAGACGAACACCCGGATATTTATAAGACTGCACTCTCTCAATGTCCTTTCCCTAGATATTCACTAAAGGTAGTGAAAGATATTTTTTCCTACGGGAATCTACCACCATCTCTTTGGTTTTCTCCGCATTTATCCGGAGGCAGTTCTTGTAGCACCAGTCCACAAAATCCTGGACCATTTTGCTGTACTCCCTGTCATCATCATCCGTGATCAAGCCGACGATGGCAGAATCATCAGAGAACTTCTGTTGGTAACAAGTTGCTGAGCTGGACATAAAGTCTGCTGTATAGATGGTAAAAAAGAACGGAGACAAGACCGTATCCTGCGGAGATCCCGTATTGCACACAATCAAGTCAGACACAAAGTCTGCAGGATGGTCAAAATCTGATTTTCTGCAGAATGGATTCAAACATCAACAAAATCATGGAACACTAAGTTTAGGAACTACACTTGACACTGGCAGCTCAAAGCTTAGCCAAAGTATTTCATTAGGTCTAATAGAACAAAGTTGCAGAGACTGATTACGTGAATTCCAACATATGACTTATTACAGCACCAATGCAATACAATTTAATTTAATAAAAGCTAAAAAAAAAACTACAACAAATAAATAGTGAAAATCAAAGGAATACTTGTTTTCACATTATTTCAGAAAACAAAAATAGTGTGTATTATTCACTGAGAAGACTGTCAGTAAACCTTGAAAGAAACCAACTGAAGGGGAATCACTTCTGCTTTCTGGCCAAGCGATGATGGCTATCAGACAGTGGCAATCCTATAAACTGGCTCAATATCAAACGATTAATCAAACGGTCTACTGTATCGATAGTTTTATATCACACTGTGAAACTCGCAAAGATGCATGCTCGCACACCAGAACTATGAAACCCATGAAATGCCTTTGCCAGTGTTTCATTTCTATCAAACCTCATAAGGGTTTTTCCTGCATAGAGAAATTGGAGGTGGCCGCTTCCGTCAAATGTCGTGCCGCCTCAGGCTCTCGCCAAAATTATGTTGCGAGTCTTCACAAGAAATGCTGCTTGCATTTATCAGACTGTCATTTGTAACTGCAGTTGCGACATTACGCCACAGTGGAGGCGCTGTTTCGTTATCAGCACACTGAGGCGCTAAAAAGAGTTCCAGAACAAGAGCCAGCCTGTGTTTCACAGCTGTTTGTTTTGCATCCAAGTACATCTTGAAATTTATTAAATTAACATGACGCACATCATTGTAATGTCTTTAGCTGTGCAGTTGGATCGTTGAATCAGCGTATACTGTACACAGCAAGTTCGCCAGTATGAACGCACATTGCGTTCAGAACGATTCGCACACGAATGACTCATTTGAACCGATTCATTTAAACTATTGAACTTTTCAGTTACTAGCGAATTTAAGAGATCCTTGAATCATTTAAAATGAACCACAGAGAATGCAAGATGTGAATGAGCTTTGCTCATTTAGAAAGACTGGTTAATTCAGTTGGCTATTGTGGGCTGAAAAGTTAGTTGAAAATGATAAAAAAAGCTTTATTTGATAAAAAAAAACATTTCTGTTTGGTTGAATAAAAGTAATGTTTTATATAACTTAATAATTGTCATTTTTATCCAATTTTATTAGAACTTTTAATATGTCAAACTCGAAGTCACTTTGGTTAAGCCACTAAAAGGTACGGTAGGCCTACGCGTGTGTACACGATCAGGATGGCACCACCTCCGCCTCATTTTGAGCCAGGAAAAACCCTGCTCATGAATCATCAAATTGTCAGAATACAAACTTCAACCCCCAAGCTGTAACATCCTAAGTCTGTATAAGCACAACAACACAGAGACTCTTTACCCATCCATAACTGCCTGTTGCTACAAGATCAGCAGATTCTGTAGCCATCTTTAAGAATCGGCTAAAAACACATCTCTTCCGCCAATACCTGACCCATTAATACAGTCTTCTATTTCTTGTCTACTTCTTTTTCTTTCCTAAAAAAAAAATTGGTACTTAGCTTCGTACACTGTGATAGGCTTACTGATACCAGTTTTATTGGACTTATGCATTGTTGTCTTTGTGTTGTTCTAATTGCGTCTGTTGTTTACCTCATTTGTAAGTCGCTTTGGATAAAAGCGTCTGCTAAATGACTAAATGTAAATGACATAAATCATATACTCAGCACTAACATTCAGAGGAATAAGTAAATTCCATATCTAGAAATATTTTTGCAAGTCACTACTTAGAATATAAAAACAAAAGTTTAGTGTCAATCACTATAACTTTAATTCACCTGTAGGCGTCCATCCAGCGTCCTCTGGATGGTCACACATTTGCTGGGATGGACTCCATTGGTGGTGATTGCAGTGATGAGGGAGTCCAGCTCATCCTTCTTCTCCTTCAGTTTCTTCACAAGGCTCTCTATAGCGCGTTTGGCAAAGCCCTCATTTTCGCCACCTTGTCTGTGGCACATGAGGCTGTGTACGATGCTGAGGCAAGCATCATTACTGTTGGGAGGGTTCACCGACATCCTGATGCTCTGACAGATGGGGAAACAGAACAGCAGCATCAACACATATCTTAGTCATGCTTCATACACAGTATGCTAACAGACAATATGGTACTGTATTCATGCTTCATGGAAATTTAAAGTAGAATCTCTTTGTGGAAAATAGTCATTCAAATTAAAATCCTGTGACCAGACTCGGTACTAGGCTGGCTCGACCGGGGGGCAATCATATATTCTGGTTGGTTGGGCATAGTTCATTGCTTGCATAATCTTTACATTCTTATTATTATTAATTGACAGATTCCATAGATCATACAAATAAGTATTTAATAATAAGGATTTGATGTTTTATTATTTTAATTGTCAGCTGGATTTGTTTGGAGGGACCCAAGAAAAATCTGGAGGGGCAATGCCCCCTAGCCAACCAAAACCACCACAACCCCATTACAATTCGTTACAATTTCAGAACTTGTTCAGAAATTGTTTAAATTGTGAACGGAAAGCTACAGTAATAATAAAGATTATCAATGAAAAAATTGCTTCAGAAGACTTGGAAAATAGAGCACAAGTCTACGTACATTTTTGGAGGTTTTTATAGAAATTGACAGGCCTTGGTCATTATAAATGTTTTATTGAAAGAAAATGTGAAGATTCCTTACAGACCAAAGCTTTTTGTGTGTTCCGTGTAAAAAATATTAGTATAAAAATGATTAGAGTGAGTAAATTTACAGAATTATCTTTTTTATTTTTGACAAATCACAGTGGACACATCTAAATTTGCTATATCCATTAATCTAGTGTCTGTTTCTGGTCTATCATTGCATACAAAACAGGTTGTCCCAGCCCACACCATGTTAGATTACACCCAGTTTGTATATTCCCCTATGAATGGCTTCCATAGAAGCTCTAAACATTAATTTGGCTGCCAATTTAACCATAAGGTGAGTAGAACTTCATGGCATTGGTCATGAAGGAGCCCAGCATGACATATTGCTAGCGCACACTTGGAAGTTTTTCTACAGTGCAGTTGTAATTGAGAAGTGACAGATTCTGACACTTAAGATCCCTGAGCATCATCCACACTAATCTGGGGAAACCTCTCTGAGACCCTTTTTATCAGACTCCGCTCTCCATGTCTGTGCAGGTGCCTGATGTGCATCCAGTTTCAAAATGCAGCAAAACGCAGAGCATCAGAGGAAAATTGGAAAGACAGAAAAAATACAATGATATTGGATAAAACAGAGAGCCAGGGCTGATTTTATATACTGCAATATATTTTAAAAAGCAATGGCTTTATCTTGTAGTATAAATAAAGGTCTAGCCGAAATACATCAAATTTTCACCTCTTAAGATAAAAAGGTAGACTGTGTATTACTCTGTTATTACATCATGTACTAGAGTAAAGCATAGCCTGGTTTAATAAGACATACAAACCCAAAACATTAGCATCCCACTATGATGAAACTCAAACTCAACATTTTATGGTCTTAAACATAGATCTTAATATTTAACACCAGAATGTCTAAAATGCAAGAAATAACAACAGGCCCAATTTAACAAGACTAAGCAAGGAAAAAACAAAGGTTAAACAGTACAGAAACCCATCCAAGTCATTCCCCGCATACCGTTTATTAACATTAATGCTGTTAACGTAAATGAAATGACATAATGTCACACAAAGTTAAAGCCAATTCAAACTGTTGATGTCTCTACGAGCGAACAAACGCGGTGAGCCCAATATGGTCGCGTGACGTCACCAGGTCCGCCGTCTAAACATTTCACGAGCTCGTGCTGAATATATGCTTAGCTGAAATGACGTGCAACATGTTCATGGGGTGCAATTCGCTAGTCTAATCAACAAAACCAAGGTGCAGTTAATAGCCTTTTGATCGTCAACTTGATGTTTGTGGATGGGGAGTGGGGGGCTCAAAACAGTATTGAAACGGTAGACAGTTATGAAATATTTCAAAGCTTAGAACAAGGGCAGCGTGAGAGTTATTACGACACAGACAGACACACCTTTGACGTAATTTTTATGTTTTCAGAAATCATAATATATCCACCAGACCTAAAGCCGAACCTCCGGTCCCACTCATTACCACTGGTGCAACGTGCATTTAAAAATTGATGAAATAAATTAATGCAAATGTATAATACTCACACATCAGTCGGATTGTTAAGAGAATTCAGACGTCTGTTTTTTGGACAAGGACGAAAAGGTTGAAATGTGTGTCCCCTTCCCCCTCCAACCTCTAATGTGAGACTATCGGAGTCGATACGGGACTATCAGGCTCGCTGTCTCCGTCCGCGCATCCTGCCCGCTCACCCGAAGCCTCACTCCTCGATCTCGGTATAATAACAAAAGCAGGTAGACATTGTGCGCGTGAGCGTCTCGCCAGGTTCCAACCAATAGGGACTCGAGTCTCAGAAGAACTGCGAAACTCAGCCAATCAGGGTGCAGCTCTCACGGCTGGGCCCCCAGGCCGAGGTCTGTCTGGGTCGCGTCTGGATTGACATATCGGCGCGACTGTTTTTTTAAGGTGGCGCCGCCTTGATTACTCCGCCCCATATCAACCTACCCGACTCTCCAGCACCGCCCCCTTTATGACCGCTCATTCCCATCGATGATTGAAATTTACAACAGCCAGTGACGGCTACGTTTAAACTGGCTTTACAGTGCCGCGTGTAATGCTTCGGTCTCTTAAAAATTTGAGGCCCGGTTTCACAGAGACAGCTTAGCCTAAACCAGGACTATGCCTTAGTTTAATTAAGATATGTATGTAGCTTTTATGAAAATGCCTTAGAAGAATAACTTGCATTACTGGTGTGCATCTCGAGACAAAACAATGGCACTGGTATTTTTAAAGATATTTCTAGCCTTAAGCCTTGTCTGTGAAACCGGGCCTGATTGTCCTACTCTACTCGAGTAAGTAAAGGCACGAAAAATGAGGGCAGCACTGAGGTCTGAAAGATATTGAAAATTTTCAGGATTTAAACAAATGTTGAAAAAAGTCCCGTTTTTTTAGGTAACGTATCAAACGTAAGCAGATTTGAATACTGACCATGTTAATTATGTTCATTACGTCCATTCAAACACATTCAACGCATAGACCACCATGCAGTGCAAATGTTTCAGTTCTCTACCATTTTTTCTATTCCAATAGTTTTTGTCTTGCCTCTGCTGTTTGTTCTAAAATGCATTTTCTGTAAAGTTGCCTTTAATACTTTCAAATAAAATTATTACAATACAATTTGAATTTAAAATATAACAATTACCCCCAAATTACATAATGACTTACACATAACATGACAATGCATACTTATTAGCAACAGAGGCTCACAATAATATCCATATTTCAAATAATGGGATATTACCAAAGTCACAATTGTAACATTTCACTACATAAGATAAAGGCCTTCAAATAACTCATTTACTAGCGTTGTTGTAGTGAAGTGAATTCCAAAATCTGTCTTTAATCTCTCATCAACAGTGACTTTTTAGGAGGCCCCTCATATGATTCCAACTTCCTCTTAAACATATTCCCCCTTGACCTTTCACCTGTCCTGAAATCTTTTCCTAACTCTCTCTTTCAGATAAAACAAGAGGTCACCTTCAACTGCCCTTTCTCCTCTCCTATTACAAAGCATTCCTTACTTACATAAGAAATGTATACACCTAAGATTTTACTACTGATTTAATTATAATGCAATGGAATGCCATGGATGCCTGGAGGAGATCATTTTTCCCTTAAAATGGCATATTAACAGATCTCATTTTAATTAATATGACTAGTGACTTGCAACATCAACCTACATAATGATTAAGGTTATGATTATAAACTAAAGAAGCAAAAAAAAATCAGTTGGAGGTATACTGTACAGTCTTTTAAACATCTAAGACCACTAATCAAACAAAGTTTTTGAAAACAAAGTTTGATTAGTAATGTTTTGAAGGATTGCTCAATATTTCTACAAATGTACTGTTGAAATATCCAATATATTAGTGGCAGAAAATAACTGCATAAAGGTGCAGACAGAGACAGCAGATCCATTCAGTACTGATAAATTACCATAAATATTTAAACTCTAAATCAATAATTTGATAAACATCACATTTCCGCTAGGAAAAGAATCCATATATTATATAAAATGCTGTCACTGACTTCCTAAAACTTAAACTCATACAGCATCAATATAGTAGGGTGGTGTTGCAGCCATAGCCTAGTGCCTTTCAACAATGAAGGAAAGATTCTGCAATTTTACAGCAATGTCCATGGCAATGAGGAATGCTGCATTCCTAGTTTCTGAGATTTCGGACATCACGGTTTGCTGGGAGAACGTGGGGAAAATGCTCCAGATGCCTCAAGCATGGTCTTCCTACGTGCCGTCTCCTTAGCAACATTATGGTTCAACCTTCGCAAACGTTCCTTTCAATGTGCATCAAGAGGATAAAATAGAAAAAAAGACAGTGAGCCACATGTCTACGTACATTCTATGCCTTGTAAATGCTTTACATACAATGCATTAGTTCCAGCAGTGGATACATTACCTGTGCATTTTGAAGTATATTGTTGACAAGCACCACTCTTCGCCTTGCATTAAGAAGTTTTTTAACATACGGGTCTAAATCAAGTGCCACCTTCTGGTGTTCGTTGATCCTACACAACTCTGAAAAGAAGCGTGCAGAAGTAAAAGAAATGACACAGTAGCCGTGTAAATCCTTTTCTAATAAAACGAATATACTAAACAGCTTATACAGAGTCACTTGAATATATGATTAGTTATATTGCTACATTATTTTGTCAAACTTACTTACCGGTTGCCAAATTGTCAATATGTTCTCGAAGTTCTACTTGACTTTCCCTGTGGGGATGATAATAAATTAAGCATAAAAATCATTTTAATAAACTTGCAAATAACGTTAAATAACATGTTAAAAGCATGTCACAAGTCACAACATGAGTCACGAGACCTGTCCTGTTGACAATCATTAGCCAGTTAGCAAACACATTCTCTTATTTTAAAACTATAAAAAGCATAAAATACGAATCCTATAAAACAATACCTGACTGAATGCACGTGTAAGTCAAGCTGCTGCACTGCTGGTTCCAAGAGATCCAGCAAGCCTCCAGCAAGAGCATCTTTTCCTGATGGAGTCTCAACCACCGCTAACGCTGCCATCTTTACAGTGCGCTTTAACCAGAGCAGCGAAAGTCAAGACAGACTTTAAGACATATACAGTATATCAAGTGTGTGGGAAAACGTGCTGTACGATTGTTTGGAAATCAGCGATTGTCCTAGCGCAAATCTGCGTCACACATTGGTGACGTATCAAATGGCGCAGGCGTATATATATATATATACACACATAATCGTGTATATTTGATAGGATTGTCAAATGTTAACACATTTAAAAAATATATGAAAATTTTGTTGTTTTCGGAAAACCAGTTATATGATGCTTGGATGCCCTTGGCCCCTTCGTCATAGCTTAGAGTACATACATGTATTTTAGCATATTGTGAATACTCCCTCGTTTGTAAATCGTTTTGGGATAAAAGCGTCTGCTAATGTACACTTGTATACAAGTTATTTTTATTGTAGGTATGTGTATTAATGTATTAATTATCATGAAGTAAGCGTTATTTTTTACTTACCAGACATGTACTGCACACATGCTGCAACTTTTAATGAAATAATACTTGTGATACAGTATTTTGGACAAAGCCTCGAATCTCGTCACTGGTAAATCTCGCGTAGCGGTAATGCACCTATTACGTTGGATGCCAGCCGCCGTTAAAAACCAAGAAGAAGAAGAAGTGGTAAATCTCGCGATGCCTGACGTAGGTACTTCAGCGCACCATTTTCCTGTCTCGAGCAGTTGTTAGCAGCACCATTTTGTGATGAATGGGGCATGGCAGAGGTTGAGGCTAGATTCAAAATAAGCTTGTTCAAATACTGAGTTCTGTAGGGATACCGTTTTGCTTTTAGTACTTAGGAAAATATTTTGGGGCAAGAGACAATTGTATCACGTTACGAAGGTCATATAGAGAAGTTTTGAGTGAGAAACTAGTCAGTAACTCGTTAGCTACGCCGCTAAAAGATCTGCCCA
The DNA here is from genome assembly GCF_024868665.1 of Triplophysa rosa. Lineage (NCBI taxonomy): Eukaryota > Metazoa > Chordata > Actinopteri > Cypriniformes > Nemacheilidae > Triplophysa > Triplophysa rosa. The sequence goes on along the minus strand of NC_079905.1, from coordinate 19,509,116 downwards.
GCCAACCAAAACGCTACTTCGTTGAGTTATTGAAAGAAAATACAGGTAAGAATGAAATCCAATTAAGTGACTGTATAGTAATGTGTTTTTATAATAGTCAAGTAACTTACGTGTCTAAGGACGAGTTTACTTATAAATCGTTGGGTCGTTAAATCACATAGTAACGTTAGGTTACTTCGAATGGCTAACAACACTGTAACGTTAATGGCACGTGTAATGTGATCATGTAATGCGGCGTCAACTTAAGGTAACATTAACGGTTAAATTAATCAACAATTGTGTTGCAAAGCCCAGTGATCTGCTTAGTCAGCATTTTTGGGGAACATTTTTCCTGGCAGCACACTTTTGATAGCCAAAGTTTCTGTTTCAATTGAGTTTTTGTCCTTCATTACAACGAGGCATTTTTTTCATAGGAGACATCCCACATTCCAGTCTGAAGAAACATGAGTGCCCCATCTTCTCAAATTGTCGTGCTGAAAAGCACCACCAAGGTGTCCCTGAATGAGCGGTGAGGCTCTACGCATCCTGACAGCATTATCTCAAGGCCAGGGGGAGAAAGCATACAAAGATAACTAGGGCAACAAGCCTCAAGACACGTGGGGAGACATCAGACCTGACATGGACGCTAAACTACCACACAATGTGAACCGCTTACCCAACGTGGCAGCAATTACTTGATGATCCTGTTGAGGCTATATGAAAGATCTTAGTGATGAATAAGCCAAACTTTGGCAAGGTATGGCAGCCCTGTTGTATAAGCGGAGCACACCCAAAGGTGAGAGGGTAATTGTGGTGAGGTAAGCTTACTGCACTTGAATTCTCTGCAGAAGAGCATCCTCAGCCATGGGATTGAGTTGATGTATACAGGATGGTGTATACACCAGGAGTACCATCCCTCTCTCACACAAACACTCTCTCTCTCCCTTAGAAGAACTTTTATCTTAACCTTCTATGAATTTCTGACTTTCTCTTTGGCTGTCTATGGAATAAGATGCCCAGTCCATACCTAGACGTGACCTGTCCACTATTCCTTTCTCGTCTTATCATAAACGTCATGCTGAAGTGCCGTACCAGGTCACGGTCTTGGCTGTAAGTGGCTGGGTAGCCAGACACCCCTCTAGCCCTGGGCCAGCTTGCAGTGTGTTGTCTCTGACTGATGGCATCACAACTGTTTGATGGTGACCTGTAAGTGGCAGTTGCTCTGAAAGAAGTCCACTAATCTCTTCTGACTATCTCATTCTGTTTTCCGAATTCATCACACCCTCTTCTGTTTATCCTACCTCTGTTCTTGAAACCACATAATAGGCTTTGATTCAGGTTAAATAAACCAGACAATGTGTTGGGGTGTCTCCAGACAGAGACAGAGAGAGAGAGAGAGAGAGAGAGTAAAGGAATGTGTGGTCTAAAAATGGGCATTCACTGAATTGCTACAGCTTCCACTGTAGCTGCGTCCATGCCTTGTGAAATGATTTGATTTGGAACCCTCCTTTCCTCGTATCCCCTCTCTCTTTTCCTCCTGTCTCTTTACCCCTCTTTCTTTCGCTTTCTATCTTCCCTCCTTCTGTTCTGTCCCACAAGCTTCACAAACATGATGAAGAACAAGCAGCCGACTGTGAGTAGCATCAGGGCCACCATGCAGCAGCAGCACACGGCCAGTGCACGGAACCGGCAACTTGCCCAGCAGATGGAGAACAGGCCCTCTGTGCAGGCTGCCCTGCAGCACAAACAGGTAAGAGCACATTCAGTTGAGGTAGTTTGTTATATTTGTCTGATCCTAAAGACCCAAGATTTAGAAAAGACATTAAATACATGAATTTTAAATACATTTACACTTGTAAATGCATACTTGCAGTAAATACTATAGCTAAGGCAGTAAATACTATAGGTAAGAAATTAAATGCTATGCAAATGGGTGTCTGTACTTTTGAGTCATAAAAATTAAGTTGCAGCAGTGTCATTGCGTTCTGCAATGGAACATGGAAGGAGATATAAAGCAGAATGTGCCAAAACAGTGCTTTTGCTCTAAACTGACTTGATATCACTCATCTGTAGAGCCTAAAGCAGCGGCTCGGGAAAAGCAACATCCAGGCCAGGTTGGGTCGGCCCATTGGCTCGTTGATGCGGGGAAGCACTGGAGGGCGGGGCTTCATCGGAGGATTGCGTGGACCTGGACGAGGACTGCGAGGAAGAGGCAGAGGCGGTGCTATGAGAGGAGCACTCTCTCTCAGAGGTCAGATTGCTGTGACTGCTTTTGCAAACAGAGACCATCTTATTATGTGCTGCTACTGGTTTAAGTCCAGTATGCTGGTAAAGGTGCAGTTTCGGCCTGCTCTCAAGACAACATACAATATGACAGCTGCTTTAGTGTTAATGTCCTTCACCAATGTAGCACCCGCCCTCTGAAATTCTTAATGTGCTGAATTAGTCTTTTTTTTATGGTTTAGTTTTGGGTTGTTGGGAGAGGTGTGATAACAGTTTTGTTAGTACTGCACCTGTTCTGTGTGCAAACAAAAAACAGCTGAGGTCTTTTTTACTTTTAGCCCCATAGGGTGTAGATGGTTAAAGCGCGAATTTTACTTCTACGTAGACGACGCCGTCGTGAGAATTTATGGTTCTGCGTTGAGAGTATGCGTCGTACTGCAATTACACCACCGAAACGCTAGTTGGCTCTTTATGTGTTTTCACGGGTTTGCTCTTCTTCGCCGATGTTTTGTTTGTATGCTAGTGTTTGCAAACGACAATGGAGGCTGATCGCATCTTAATGGAGTTGGAGCTGATCGAAACAGAAAAATGTGTAATCCGTTATATTATTAACCTTACTTTCATGTTAGAAGTTAAACAGATGTTATATTAAACTTAGTCTTGTCCACATTTTGGATTTTTATGTGTGTTCATTTAGATATTGTTGAAAAAAAGTATACTTTTCAAAGGGGTGTACTCCGCAGAGCACATACATAGATGTCAAAACTGTGTATTGAAATGATACCCTGATAGAATATCATATTTTGTCATGGACAACTCACCCTATTAATTGTTTAGTTAAAAATGAAACGAAATGCAACCAAGATCTGGAAGTGTCACAATTTTGTTCTTTATTTGCAAAAGAGTCAAAGAACAGAATATGTAAAAGTGCAAACTACTATACAATGCAATATTAACACAAATATAAAACTTTCAAAAAACTAGTAACAATAAAAGGTATTGAAAAACAAAAAATAAAACTATAAAGCCAATAAAGTGCAAAAGATCGTGCACAGCGTTTATAAAGTGCGAAGTTCTTCATGTCTTTTGCTGACACTCTTCCAAACCGACGTTAGAGGAAATCTCTCTCCAAGAATTTGTCGCCATCTGACAGTCTTTATAGTCCGCCGAAGAGGAGTCATACAGATGCGTGCATTTCCGAACCTCTTCAATCAGACGCTCAGTACTTGGTCGATGTCGATGCTTGCCATGTTGTTCTTTTGTGGACTCTGAACTTGCCGGAAGAAGACGCCAGAAATGCGTAGAAGGAAGTACGATGCTGCCAAACCGACCAATCACAGCGCTTGCGGTCCGCGTTGAGTTGACGTGTTGTTACATTTTTGGAGAGGTGCGCGTCAGGCTACGGCGTAGGGTACGCACAGGGTACGCGGCTCTGCGTAGGCTACGGCGTAGGTCCTATGCAGAACCATAAATTGGCCATTATTAAGGGTAAGCGTTTTTGGAGCGTCTAGTGAGTTGTCCTAAACTTTGCACCACGCTTGCCTTATTCGGCCGGTATGCAAACATCTTTCTTCAATAGAACCAAGCTAAGTTTCCGTTTGGTGCTTTGTGTAATAATCGATTGATTACTACATTTATTGCATGTATTATTGCATTGTGTATGGTGAGTGACATAGAGATACAGCATTTATTAGTGTTTAATTTTAGAGGAAAGAAAATGTCACACAAATCACACTAACAGTATGCGTTAATGTCTTTGTCATTCTGTAGCACACACATATTCTATAAAATACTTTAGGTAATTAGCTTTCTACTTAAAAAAATAACCTATATGTTCTGAGTTTTGTGGTGTTCTGTTTAGATCAGAGAAGTATTTGCACCCCAGATTATTTAAAGCAGACATGACGCATACTGTTTCTGACAATCTCATGTTAATCTTGAAAACCTATAGAGTAGTACTGCATCCTTCATATCTCCAAAGAGTCTTTAGTCTTATTACATTTGTAAAAGGCAGATACAGCTGTCAGCTTCTTTCTGAAAACAGTCAATCTCCTGGAGGTGTGTAGTAGGTGGGGCTAAAGCATCAGCACACAATACATCATTGCATTATCCCTGGATAATTTTAGATTAACTATTGGGCAACAGCTATGGATTATTTTAGTAATCTAATATTTTACAGATTATTCCATCAATTAATAAAGTATACGGACCAGATGTACTTTATTTCTTAAAGAACAATACAGTATACAAGAGAAAATAAGACGGGTCTCTTAAAATGAACAACTAATTTGTTTCCTTTTTGGAAAAATAAAAAATTTTATTGCTGAAATTTCATACATTAAAATCTGTGAAAACTAAGGCCATTTAGCGTATTTCATTGCCAAATTACATTCAAAATGCAATATAATACATTAATACAAATAAAAAACAGTAATAAAAATACAAAGAACAGCAGTTTAGTACACAGCAGTTTTCCACAGCAGTTTAGTACCACTTCAAAGTGGGCGGGGATTATAAATTTATCGTCATAGTTGCGCCGCCTCAACTGTAGTAGCATCATTGTGAACGCGACATAAACACATGCACAACACAGGAGTAATGGAGCATATCAATAGCAGCAAAACAAAATACTGCTAAAATACCAGAGAGTTTGGGAAATCTTACAGCAAAAAGAAGACAACGATCATTTGGTTTGCTCGACGGCGCACAATGGTAAACTAATGTAGCATTTAGCATTGCGTTAAGGGTCTCAATCTCTATATTACTGTTTCGAAGCATATAACAAAATACCAATATTACGTATTAAAATGCATATTCATTTGTTGCACATCCAATGACGCTGGTAATGATTCTCTCTGCCTAATAAGTGATCTCTGTGTAATAGGGGTGTAACGGTTCAAATTACTCACGGTTCGGTTTGTGTCACGGTTTTAGGGTTTCGGTTCGGTTTGTGCTATGTTCAGAGAAAAGGGACTACTGACAAATAAAAATAAGAACAAATAATGAAGCTACAAGTAACAGCACCAATAAAACAACAGAAAATAAAATAAGATGCTGTATATATACCTTTTTAAGGTAGAAATGGATTGAAGTAATCAAATAAAACATAAAATTGCATATGTACAAATTAAATAAAGATTAATCATAATTGAAGTTACAGAAGGCTTGAGTCACAAGCAGTGATTTCCTTGATTTCCAGTCAGTGATTTCCTTGACTTTTAACAGACAGCAGGAATATGCTGCTGTCGCTTTAAAAAAAATAAAACGGATCCAGTACACTGATACTGTACACATGCATTGTTTTTCGTCTGTTTCGTCCATTCACTTAAGACATAACCTACTATGTTTGCTAAGATACTCGACAAGAGGGGCATGTTGACCTACTTCGCGTGTGAATTTGTCCATTTTATGCGCTTCAAAGACCACTCAATATTTGCATCATGTCTGAGACTTTCCTTATGCGCGCTTTGGATCTTCTCACAGCGCGAAAGCGAGTTTTCTTGTGCGTCATCTTGCACTTAAATGTTTAAATTGGCAAGGCTTGAATGAGTGTAGTTTAAACGGCAACATGTGCTGTTCAGGTCTCACCTGCACTCGCGCGCTCACAACACCCGGATGATGAAATAGATGATGGTCATATTACAGCATACGTCAATCCTATTGAAATTTGTCTACTTTATTTGATTTGTTGTAGGTATTAAATGTGTATCCATCGACAAACATACATTAGCTTAACTTTGTCGGTCTGTTTTACACATTATAATTTCTAACGAACTATATTATAAATGCGTCATCAGATTTAAGATGAGCAGATTGGACTGAAATTCTCTTTATTTTACTTGACTTATTTTATTATCTTTAAGCAAAAATCAACTTCAAAGATTTACACTGGCAGCTCACAGCTGTTTTTGAATTACTGTTCATCAGCATGCCAGTAAAATAAGCTTCTTGAAGAGGTATTGCGCTTCAGAGTATTTAAAATAACGTAATGCTAAACTTGCGATGGCTGTAACTGAAATAAACGCGCGGTGTGTGTAACACTGGCCTTTCCCATTGAGCTCTGGTGTTTGCAAAGATAATATATTAACAAGGTGCGCCATTGCAATAAATTGGAAGAAATGCAATGCTATAAATGGCTGCCTGGAGGCGCTCTTGCTATGACATAAATAGCAGTCCGAAAGGCCACCGAGTGGCATGACTTTCATTAAACGGACTTTGGCATACTGCTGTAGATGCTCTTTCTGCATGTGCTGGGTGAGAGCAACACGAACGTGCTGCTTTCGTATGCAGTGTATAAATACATTCTTGATCTGCCAAATTCAGACATCATCACTTTACTACAACGGGCATAGAATAAAGCCACCCCGCATCTGTTCATCAGCATTATATTCAACAGCACATTGCTAAAAAACAATATATTAATTATATTTTTTTACACCGAGGAAAACTATGCCTTTACATTCATGATCGTAAGCTTTTTAAAAATCGGGGATTGTGACCTCACATGAGGCTTTGAGTTCCAAGTAAATATTATTCCATATACCGGGATATATTGTATATTACCATTTGTCCTGAAAATACAGAGATATGAATTCTGGTCAATATCGCCCAGCCCTAGTTGTAAGCAAAAGCAACGAGCTCAGTGATGAATCGCATTGCAGTGCTTGATTTAAAGCTAAATAAAAAAAGACAGTGGGTCTTATTCACTGATCAAGCAAATGCACAAATTTGTGTATGAATTTTTTTCCGTAAATAAATCATGCCTTCACCAAAAACTTGCATTGGTGATGCGAGGAGGAGCTTCAGGGCTTAGTGCACTTGTTTCTAAAAAAATGTTGAAAATTGAAAACGTTTCACTTAGTAGCACGATAAATTATCGACCATATCTGTATCGGCATCGGTCGATAAATGGTCATTTTTAATGTTATCGTATCGGCCGATAATAAATTATTAAATAAAAAATATACCAGAATAGTTTGAAGGTTAAAGAATCGTTAACCAGTGTAACGTAGGCTTGGTACATGATTTTCGGGGGGAAAAAGAGAACTAATGGTTACCTTGTTTTCTGCAGTGAATGTTTTCAAATAAAAGCAGTTGTCCACTTTTTGCCTTTTGTTTCAGTATTAGGGAATTTTATATTAATGTTTAATAACTATATATCGGTTATTGGCTTCCATTGTTTAAGAATTTTCGGTTATCGCAAATTTTACATATCGTTGCATCCCTAGTTTCACTTCCTAAATAATAAAAATATATTATGACTTGTATGTTTTCCCAGTACAAGTAATCTGTCTCTTATGACATGGGTCGTAGTAGGTTAGTGTTATTCTACACGTTGGTTGCATTAAAGGGATACTCCACCCAAAACGTATATTCTGTTATTTACCCTTAAATTGTTTCAATCCTGTATTAATGTATTTGTTCTGATGAACACAAAGAAAGATATTTGGAAAAATGTAAGCAACTGACATTTCTGGGACATCATTGACTACCATACTAGGAAAAATTATTGTATCTTTTTTTGCTCTGTTTAACAAAAAATAGATATTAGATGTACAGTACAGTTCTATGGCACCTTTGACTACCATTTTAATTTTTCCTACTGTAGTAGTCAATGATGTCCCAGAAATGTTAGTTGCCAACATATTTCCAAATCAATTTCTTTGTTTTCAACAGAACAAAAAATTTGCACAGGTTTGGAACAACTTGGGAGAGTAATTCATGACAGAATTTTTGGGTGGAGTATCCCTTTAAAGCGCCTGTTGTGTCATGCCTAATCTGACTGCCAGGTGCCGCTGTTTCAACACAAGTCATTCACTTTTCCACTGCGTAGTACTGCAACGGCTAGGTACATCAGGTCACTTTTGGGGGGTTTCCACTTTGTTCAGCACCTAACTTTTTTTAGTACCACCTCGGTTGAGGTTCCAAGTAGGGTTGCAGCTATCGATTATTTTAGTAATCAAGTGTTCTGCTGAATTTTCTATCGATTAATCGGGTATACGGATAATACATTTCTTTATTGAAGAGCAATACTAAATATACAAGAGAAAATAAGACCGGTCTCTTAAAATGAACAACTAATTTGTTTCCTTTTTAGAAAAAATAAATTATTGCTCAAATTGCATACATTAATATCTGTGAAAAGTTAACCCATTTAATACATTACATTGCCATATTGCATTCGAAATGAAATATAATACAAATGTATAAATAATAAGCATTAATAAAAATGGAAAGAATAATTTTAAGGTAAACAACTAACTTCAGCTAATGCATGATGCATTTAGTTTATCCAAATTAGTTTGTTTCTTTTACTATTAAATAGTAATATATTTGGCCACATAAAATACAGAGTTAACCAGACTTTTATTTTGGCAGGTTGTCGGAAGACGCTTATTTTTTTAGTATGTCCGTTTCTTCACTCAAACAATAAAACGTTTTATGAAATGAACTCTTAGAGCAACTCTGGAGATGATTAATGAAGTTCATGTGTTCATGTCCTCATAAAGCGCAGACAAATTCATGAGCATCACACGTGTAGCACGTTAAACTGTGCAGTTCATTCACTCGGACACGCAGAACAGACAGATGGCATGTGTAAATAACAGGATTTGGCATCCACTAGTCCACATCTAGTTTTATGGACTCAATGCAGCCGGAAAACAAGTTTCACTCGCAAAATAGATTAAAACCAAGTAAAAAAGCAGTTCACAATTTCAATAAGCTATCACTTATTTATCAGCATGAGAAATGCGTGTGAGCGTGTAAACAGACTAAAATGCGTGTGTCTCACGGTGAATGCGTGAGACTTGAGAGCCCTGTAACATGTATAGAGTTTAGCGGGATTGGGGAAACGCAGTGCTCTGTGTGAACTATTTAAATGGATTAAACAAAGCTTCTAGGCAACAAAAATTGCCTTGATGATTTTTTGTGTTCAAATTACTCGAGGAATCTTTTCAGCCCTAGTTCCAAGCGTAGCGTGCCTATACCAAAATGTGATGTGTTTACTCTAGGGCTGTGCAAAAATATCATACATGTAACTATCGCAATTTTTTTTTCAATAGTGTATCGATAGTGATACCTCTACTATCGATAATTTTTATTAAATCATGTCATATACATATGGCCAAAAGTAAGTGGAAGTGAGCATGGCGAAAAATATAAGAACGCTTCGAGCTCTCAGAGCAGATGTGTGGGTGTGCTTTGGTTTTCAAAAGAAGTCATGGAGTAATGAGTTATATAAAATAATGCTGTTTGTAAGCTTCGCAAGTCATGACACGAGTCACTTGGCTACTGCAGTGCATTAGACAGAAAGTTTATTAAGAAAAGTAACAATGACATTTATTGTGCTTTCACTGATGTGACACCAGCGCATTTACAGCACGGATGAAGCAGGGGTTTTATACTGCCCATGTTCAGTGTTTTAACTGTAATCAGGGCTCGACATTAACGCTTGTCCGCTTGTCCCGGACAAGTAAATGTTTTGTATGGGCAAGTGAGAGAGAATTTTACTTGCCTGACCGGACAAGTAACTTGAACAAATGAACAGTGCGACATATATGTAGAATAATAAGAATATATGCATTAGCAGAGCTGCGTGTTTGTCGTGGTTGTGCTTGTTTGTGTGTGACAATAATCAATGGCGCACCGCACTGAGTCCACGCGGACGAGGAATCCTGTTATTTAAATGTCATCTGGCTAGGGATGTAACGATTCACTCAGCTCACGATGCTATGCGATACACGATTCTGATCTCACGATGCGATTTATTCACGATTTACTCACGATTTATTTTTAAAAAATGAGTTGAAACAAATTAGAAATGAACAACTTCCCTTGCATTATTTCTTAAATGCTTTACGTTTCTTTGCATAATAAAATAATGTTTTATTTCAAATAACAAAAGTAAACTGCGATTTTATAACAAATTAATAATAGAAAAAGTCTCTTTAATATAAACAAACTAATACTGTCTGTGCTTTTCTTGGATTTTTTTGCATTTAAGAAATATCAGCATCCACGTTTAGGTTTGCAGTGAAAATAGCGGCCCCTGCTGTTCAAAGAATGTATAGCGATTCAGTTCAAGCCTCAACCGAATTGAATCGTCACTCATTATAACCGATTTTCAACCGGCTCACGGTGAATCGTTACATCCCTACATCTGGCTGTTCTAAGTGTCTGAGTGAATTATGTGCACAGTTTAACATACAACACGAGTGATGGTCGAGTATTTCTCTGCGCTGCACTGTATGAGGATATGAACACATGAACTTCATCTCCAGAGTTGCTCTGATAGTTTATTTTACGAGCGTTTTAGTGTTTGAGTGAAGCTATCTGCAAACAAGCGTCTTCCCAAAGACCCGTCAAAATAAAAGTCCCGTTAAATTGAACACTCAGACAAAAAATACTGTAATGTACTATTGAAAATTGAAGTGCCCTTGTAGTAAGTTGATAAACACTGTATACTATAGTAAAGTTCAAAAACAATATAGTAGGAATTTTACTGCAGTTTACTATAGTAAATACTATAGTAACCTACAGTAATTTATGTGGACAAATATTCCACTTGTGTAGTAAAAAAGGAAAAACACAGAACTTAGAAATATTAAAACAAATTTAGATAATCTAAAAATGATACGGCCCTAATTTATCCATCTGTATGTAACATTAATGTCTTTTGTCAGTTATCTGACTATTCATGTTGAACTACACTTGCACATTTCTGCCTGTGCTACCAAACTTTAAACCTCTCTAGCACCAGTGCTATGTGCAAAAAAATTTACAGCCTTAACACTGCTATAAAACAAAGGCAAGCAGTAATTATTAATAGTCACGGAGAGTAGGCCTATAACCAAATTCAGGCGGCCAAAGCGGACACTAGTTAAAATGCTTAGAAGCAAACTTGACCAATCTAAATCTGAAACAATTATATTGATTATATTATATTATAATTGAAATGAAATGAAATATCTTTTTTTTTTATCTTTGGACAAGTAATTTTTGTACTCGGAAAAGTGAATGTCAAATTTACTTGTCCGAAGGACAACCACATGACAATGCTTAATGTCAAGCCCTGTGTAATGCACCACAACAGCCAAGTGATTTGCGTGACCCACCTTATTCCCCTGTGCTACCCACTTGAGGGGCGCAATCCACAGTTTGAGAACCCAAACCTCTGATCTAAAGGTCCATGCATCGCACATCATGGCCACTCTGCAGAGGTAAGGGATGTTTTACACTTATCCTTACAGAAAACCCCCGGTGGTGAACAGCATGTTGTATTTCTAGCTCTACTTTTGACATTTTCTATTTAAAGTATTGCAATATATCGCAAATGTGTATCGTATCGAAATACATAGCAATATATTGTATCGTGACCATCTATCGTGATATGTATCGTATCGGGAGGCACTTGCCAATACACAGCCTTAGTTTACGCACAGATCACTGATCGGGCAGAGAGAAACATGAAAATATGCATTTAATAGCTTTCCTGTAGCTAGTGTTGTTTTTGGCGGCTTGTTTTAATTTGTTTTAGTCTAGTCTTTGTGTTAAGCTGTCATTTTAGTTTTTATTAGTTTTAGTCACGTTCATACTCTTTTTAGTCTTGTCAAGTTTCAGTCGACTGAAAGTCTGAGCATTTTAGTCTTATTTTAGTCAGAATTATCCATGACTATTTTCGTCTAGTTTTAGTCGACGAAAACTGATGACATTTTAGTGTAGTTTTAGTCGATGAAAATTGTATTTTAGTCTCTTTTTAGTAATGCAATTCTATTTAACCCAGTCAATATAGTATAAGTACCTAGTAGTATAGACGAAACCAAAATTTTCTTTAAGCCAAACCCATTTCAAACAAGGTTATCTTATTATATTATTGTTACCTTATAGACTCCGAATACATCCATTCCAGACACGGAAGACGTCTGATTTGAATTTACGGCCATAGGTAGGGGTGGGAATCTCTAGACACGATGTGATTCGATTACGATTCAGAGGGCTGCGATGCGATGATAAAACGATTCTCGATGCATGTTTTTCCTATACAAATTTTCTTTTTCTTGCTGTGTGACTATTAAAATCAAAGTATTTGTCATAACTCAGACCGATTTTACTTCCAATATCCTTTAGTAATACAACGAATGGAAGTGATTTCACAAGTCAACTGGAAGGTTACATTTGCCAGCATTGCAAAGAACCAACAGGAAAAGAGTGACTGCCCTCAGTGCCCTGTAGTAGCATACAGAATGCAGTAAATTAATGCAGACTTTTTTTGCACATAGCACTGGAGCTAGAGAGGTTTAAAGTTATAGTTCACTAAAGTATTTTTTGTCTGAGTGTTCAATTTAACGGGACTTTTATTTTGACGGGTCTTTGGGAAGACGCTTGAGTTTTTGTGTTTGCCAATAGCTTCACTCAAACAGTAAACGCTCGTAATATAAACTCTCAGAGCAACTCTGGAGATGAAGTTCATTTGTTCATATCCTCATACATTGCAGGCGCAGATAAATCCTCGACTATCACTCGTGTTGTATGTTAAACTGTGCACATAATTCACTCAGACACGCAGAACAGCCAGATGACATTTAAATAACAGGATTCCGCTCCGCATCTAGGTTAAAGCATCAGACGAAATAACTTCATAACATTTAGTCTCGTCTCGTTTTGGTCAACGAAAATGAAGAGACATTTTAGCATAGTTTTTATTTTGTAAACCACATTTAGTCTCGTTTTTATTCGTCAACAATATTGCGTTATACATTTAATTATAGTCATCGTCACATGACCAGCATTTACATTGCGTCTCGTTTTCGTCACGTGATAAAGGTTCGTTGACAACCATATTTCGTCATAATTTTCGTTGACGAAAGCAACACTACCTGTAGCTCAGTGGTGGTCAAGGTCATGGGTTCGATCCTAGGGATTGCTCATACTTGGAAACAAACATGTAGTATAATGCAATGTAAGTTGCTTTGGATAAAGGCGTCTGCCAAATGCGTAAATGTAGTAATTGCAGTTTGTTAAATGCTAGTGAATGACAGTAATATAGAGATTGAGACCCTTAACACAAAATTAGCTTCCCATCGTGCACCCTTGAGCAAACCAAATTATGTTGTTGTCTGCTCCTTGTAAGATTCCCCAAACTTTAGCTCCATTACTCCTGGGTTGTGCATTTGTTTTTGTCATGTTTACAATGATGCTACGGCAGTAGGGGCGGTGCAACTATGACTATAAATAACAAATCCACTTTGAAGCGCTACTAAACTACTTTGGCTCTGGTCTCAAATGCTGACAGGTACGGTCGTATATCATTAAACGCAATACAACTATAGGCTATACAAACTATACGCAAAGCCTTGCCATCACATCCGGGAAATAAGTCCGTAAATTTGAGTAAAATCATCCCGTGCGAATGCGTCACATGAAATACTGATGTGGGGAGGTCATTTATAAATCGAGGTCTCCAGATAATACTGATGCCGTGCGAAAACTGTGAATGGTGCTAATGTGTAACCTAACGTTACGCCTCGAACCAAATTCACAGGAGGCTCCAACTACGCAAACTGCTATCCAATCAAAGCGGTGGTCGTTTACTTCCAAGTGTCTTCAATGCAGCACGCCCATTAAAACCGAGCGTTTGCAGAGCTGGCCTCAAAACCTGGGTAGAAAATAGCCTATTACTTAATGATTTTGATGATTTTGAATATAAAAACCACGCGAACGTCATAAGTAGACCTCGTACAACAGTATAAAACAATAAACAACACCACTTCATCGCACCTTTGAACTGACAGAGTGTGTCTGCCTCCCGGACAGTGCAGGGAAGACTATTCCAAAGTTTAGGCGCTAGATAGGAAAAGGTCTACCACCTGCACTTGATTTTGAAATTCTAGGTATTACCAACTGACAAGGCGTCTGAGAGCGTAATGCACGTGAAGGACTGTAATACAAGAGAAGTTCACTCAAGTACTGAGGAGCTAAACCATGTAGGGCTTTATAGGTAATAAGCAAGATTTTAAAGTTAATGCGATGCTTAATAGGTAACCAGTGCAAGGTTGACAGAACCGGGCTAATATGTTCATACTTTTTTGTACGTGTAAGAACTCGAGCTGCCGTGTTTTGGACCAGTTGGAGTTTTTGTAATAAGCCTGCAGGGCAACCCCCTAACAGTGCATTACAGTAATCTAGTCTTGATGTCATGAATGCATGAATTAACTTCTCTGCATCTGACATTGACAGCATATGACGTAGTTTAGATATATTCTTAAAATGGAAAAACGCAATTTTACAGGTGTTGGCGACATGGCTCTCAAATGACAGATTATTATCGAATAGAACGCCAAGATTCTTAGCTGACGACGAGGGTTTTATGGAACATCCGTCAATAGTTAAGCAATATTCTTGGTTGTTACTATTAGACTTAACTAGATGTGTTAAACAAAACAATCACTGTTATTTCTTTTATCACCACAGATTTTAAGAGTATGTGGTTACCCGTTATACCGCTAGACTCACTTTTAAACAGCACTGGTTTTCTAGATTCTGCATCCAACTAGGGTTGTTCCGATACCGATACTAGTATCGGAAATTCCGCCGATACCACATACAATTCTGGTATCGGAATCGGCGAGTACTTGAATCCATGTACCGATCCGATACCAATTTCTTAAACAGGACGTAGGTATGCCCGCTAGCTTTGCTTAATGCTGCAAATGGCAAGGCTTCTTCACTGCTCATATTGCAAACACAGAAAGTTGTGCTATGAAGAAGAAATGAAAATGTGCTAGGGACATGCACGAATATTCGATCCGCAATAATTATTAGAAAATTAAAAATGCTATTTGAATATTTTTATTTTTCATAAAAAAACTGCATCACCACAGGTTTAGAATTGTCTTGTCTTATTTAACGCTTCTTCACTTCATCTATAATTACTTTATAATGTACAGAAAATATAAAAAATAGTTTGCATGTGTCCAAATCTTTCTACAGTCAGATCGCAAGCTAGTTTAAATATTTTAAGTTCACACAGGGCGGCCTGACGGATCGCGTGTTATGCTCAGCTCACATCACCAAACTGTTTTAAAAACTGGTGAGCCACAGAATTCGTTAACATTACATTACTTATATATAAGTTGGTATAAAAATACCAACGTAATATTAAATGATTCGATGATTCATTTATTTATTACCATGACTTGTTCAGCGGTTGTTTGTTCGTTAGAAATATGTTGGGCTAACTAATGCTGATTTCAATAACTTTAAACATTAAAATGTACATTTCACTGCAACTAATGTTAATAAATTTGGCCTTAGCATAAGACTGGTACCTTTCTCCATACCTAAAACCTGCATTTTCCTCCAAAGAACTTCAGGGTCGTCGCCTTCAAGTTATAGCCTGTAAATAAATCCGCACGGGTGTTTGTTTTAAAACGCGTTGAAATTCTTTAGGTAGGCTTAGTTGAATTTACTTGTTTAGCTTTGCATTGCATTTACATCAATAAGACAGACACTGACCATGAAACGACAAAGAAAACAATATTTGCGATGGTGATCAGCAGAATTATTCAT
The DNA here is from genome assembly GCF_024868665.1 of Triplophysa rosa. NCBI lineage: Eukaryota > Metazoa > Chordata > Actinopteri > Cypriniformes > Nemacheilidae > Triplophysa > Triplophysa rosa. Next base: position 19,493,345 of record NC_079905.1, on the reverse strand, counting down.
TCTTCCTCAAATGCCGGTCACGTAATAAACAACAAGCAGTAAAATGGCTCGTCTTTGTTTTTAGGATCAATTAACAGTCGGTATGGAGGTATCAAGAAGCCTGTTTACTTTATTTATTATCAACATTATAAACAATAAAGCCAGATATTCTTGTCAGATATGGGTTTTGTTACCGGGAGTTAGAGAAGAGCCACGCAACGCATTATTCACATTTTCCGCTGTCGGTTTGTAAACCGTCGGCTTGTTGAACAGACTTTCAACAGAGTAAAATAGACCTACTGTATTATGCTTGTTTTTCTTATCAAGAACATGTTAAACAAAATAAAGAAGATAACCATATATCACAGACTTTCAATATGTGTTTTGTTTTGTACGTTTGGTTTTTGTATGATTTTCGCTTTGCGCAGGTTTAAATGCAGTTTTTATGTATTTTTTTTCCAACGTTGCTAATCTTTTCAACATTAAAAACCCTATATACAGGATCTAATATTAGTTCATTATGAATATTTAATGATAGTTATAAGCTTGATGTGAAATTGTGACTAAATAAAAACGAAACAAATTACGTATTTTTTCACTTAATTTAAATAAACGAATATTCGTTTTTATGAGCTCAATATTCTAATATGAAATTATTGAAAAATGCCCATCCCCAGTGCTAGCGCTGTTTGGCAGTATTTCAGAGTGGACCAACCAGCCAGTAAAACTGCGACTTAAGAAAAATAAATAATATTACTGTCAAATGTCTGTCAGATAATAAAAATACTCTCTAATTTACTGTATGTATTTGTTCATGTTTTATTAAGGATTATGGAGGACTAAACTGCAAAATATAATATAAATATAAATAAAGGAATGAATGGTTTGATAAAACAAAATAATTCGTTTTACTATTATTGATCTTATTGATCTTTATTGTCTATTTATTATTTTTTGTGTCCATTTTTAATTATTTTTAATTATTATTATTTTTTATTTTTAGATTATTTTATTTATCATTTCCTTTTATTTTTACATTTATTTATTTATACGTTTATTTATTTTTATATTTATTTATTATCGCATGTATTTATTTCCACTTTTATTTATTTATTCTTGAATTTATTCTTACTTTTCTGTGTCTTGTATGATAATTAGATGGGTTGGTCTTGCCTACTATTGGTTCAGCGTAGATTGAAGCGTTTGATCGATTACTCTTGACTTGTTTTGGACTAACGTCACGTCACTCACTGATCGTTTGCTTCGTGTATAACGTTAATAACTATGGCGGGCGCACAATTAGCTAGAGAGTTACAGCATTTAGCCAATGAAGTCGATAACCATGCATCAAATGACTATGTGTCATTCAGATTAGATGCACTTATTGAGATTTATTACAGATTGACGGCGAGATAAATGACAAAGTTCTCCCTCGGTTGTTAGCCTCTTTGCAGCACATTCAAAGTCTGTGCGAGTCAGAGGGTGCTATGCTATGGTGGCGTTACAGTTCAACTGGTGAAAATCATAAAGCACAAAATGTAATAAGGTTTAACTACACAGATGAGCTTGTAAACCGAAGTCGCAAGCTAACGCTTTGTCAAAGTGATAGTTATAAGCAGCCTTTCGGTTAGAAAAAGCGTAAAGATTTAATGTAACATGATGTAACATAATGTAAATGAATTGAGACATAGTGAACTTAAGTCACAAGTTAACACGGTAGTAATGAGCATCGTTCTTTCACTACAGGGGCCATCAAATGGAAACCATTCCTTCTAAAAAGACGTGGTTACTAAACGGTACTCGTAAACTACATTCCATAAGAGATAAATAACACAGAGGTCACAAGTTAAAACGGGCATATTCCCTTGATTCATCCAGCTGCATATTGTTGTGTGACATCTTGATATTATTGCAAAGATCCGCAGCAGCTAGCATTGCGAAATAGCTTAGTGTGATTGTTACCGTAGTGACACGCTGCCTCGCTTTATTGTATGGGTACGAATCCCGTGTCAAATCGCTTTATTTATTTTTTCACCTCGCTTCAGCCGTTACGGGCGATCATACCAATAATTTGCAATCTTAACAAGAATGTCAAAATCATGTAACAAGAAAGTCTGTGTTTATTAGACATCTTAATATCAAGTCGTCTTGTGCTTTCAGAATCGACGAATCTGCTGAGGTCGTTCATGCACCTCTTTGGCAGAGGACCTGTAACCGGAACTTGGTCACCACCTTAGCACCCCCTGACTCGCACAGATTTTGAAGAACTTTGTCATTTATCTCCCGTCAATCTGTAATAAATCCTCAATAAATGCATCTAATCTGAATGACACATAGTCATTTGATGCATGGTTATCGACTTCATTGGCTAAATGCTGTAACTCTCTAGCTAATTGTGCGCCCGCCATAGTTACTTAACGTTATACACGAAGCAAACGATCAGTGAGTGACGTGACGTTAGTCCAAAACAAGTCAAGAGTAATCGATCAAACGCTTCAATCTACGCTGAACCAATAGTAGGCAAGACCAACCCATCTAATTATCATACAAGACACAGAAAAGTAAGAATAAATTCAAGAATAAATAAATAAAAGTGGAAATAAATACATGCGATAATAAATAAATATAAAAATAAATAAACTATAAATAAATAAATGTAAAAATAAAAGGAAATGATAAATAAAATAATCTAAAAAAAAAAATAATTTTAAATTAAAAAATGGACACAAAAAATAATAAATCAATTTAAAAAAGAAAAGAAAAGTTAAAGCTAAGATCAATAATAGCTAAAACGAATTATTTTGTTTTATCAAACCATTCATTCCTTTATTTATTTTCATATTATTACATTTATTCGTTTATATATTTATTTATTTATACATTTATTTATTTATAATTTTTGCAGGTTTAGTCCTCCATAAGGGATAAGTCTAAAGCACACCATAAAATAATTATCAATTCACACAGGGCTAGAATATACAGCTGTATACAGATACACACCCTGGTATCGGATCAGTACTCTGTATCGGCTGATACCCTGAGCCCAGGTATCGGAATCGGTATCGGGAAGGAAAAAAGGGTATCGGAACATCCCTACATCCAACAGCTAGGGCTGTGCGATTTGGGGAAAATATGTAATTGCGATATTTTTGAGAGACATTGCAATTGCGATATTTTTGAGAGACATTGCGATTGCGATTTGATTTGCGATTTTAACTTTTCTAATTCAAGCTTCAATTCAACATTGTTGTGTGGAGCACAGTATGGGTATAGTTACCCTGAAAGAAAACAACAACAAAAAACATTTAATTGTTTCCATTAAAACCATTACAAAATTAATTTTTGTAGTGTGCTTTGGGCATTATTCAAATAGGGCTTACTGTTGTTCAATTGGTTCCCAACTTCCAGATTACATCACACCAATAGAATCCAAATACCAGTGTACACTATTATAGTTTCCATTAAAACAAATACATCTCCCATTGTAACCCTTAAATCCATAACATTTTCTATTGTGTTAGTGAATTATTAAAATAGTTCATAGTTTACATAGGCTGATTTATTATTAAGTATGTGGGATTTTTTAAAACAAGTAAAAAATGTGCTGAATGTTTAATTTCATCCAAGTGAAATTAGCAAAACAGTTAGATAGAATTTACATTTGTTTGAAACGCGGAGCTAGGCGTGAGTTTACACAGGGTGCGCGCGTGCGTCAAGCCTCATCCATATTGCCAGATGCCCGAGCCGGACTCAAGTACTATAAACGTCATTACGAAACAGGCTGTGTATGCTCGTCAAGTTTAAACGGCTCGCCCGCGAGACGCGCAACACGGGGCAGAGACGCGCGAGTATGACAGGCTGTGTGTGCGCGTCAAGTTTAAACGGCTCGTCCGCGAGACGCACAATGCGGGGAAGAGTCACGCGAGTATGACACAGGCTGTGTGTGCAGTCTTCTGAATTGGACGGTTCTTTAGTATTTATTTGCCTAATATGATCGATCTGACTCTGCAGATGCCATAATAACACACACTGTCTCTCTCCTGCCTTCTGTATGTTTGTTTTTTTAATGACGGACGTTTATGCAGTTGGCTGGGGCAGTGCTGATTAGGCATAACGGAGGTGCGCTCACTCAGTTGGTTAGCAAGAATGCCACTCAAAGCGGGCTTGGAACAGACGCGTTTCCTATTTTTCACATCGCTTCCACATCGCAGCCTCTTGCGATTAGCAAATCGCAATGTCTCACATCGCGATTGCAATTCAATTTCGATTAATCGTTCAGCCCTACCAACAGCAACATTACTGGTGAAGTCCTTTTTTTAGAACTAAGAATATTTCTAATCCAACGCTCAAGAACATGCAGAGAGCAACTTCATTTGATAAGCACATGTTGTGAATTAGGTGACGTTTTTGTGAGGTTCAAATAAATTGGAATTTGTTGAATTTTTCATGAATGATACAGATTTTTCTGTATTGCTTAGGTGCTGGTCCAATGCGGGGCAGGGGTGGTCCTGGCCGTGTGGGTCTCCGGCGGGGTATGCGTCAACGTGGAGGGTCTGCGGGACGAGGAGCTTTGATTGGCAGAGGAGCAGCACGTGGAGCCGTTGGAGGAAGAGGTAAGACTAATAGTACAGCCCAATCCATATCCTCAGTAATTTCACTGCATGTCAAAGTTAGTTTTTTTTAACAAAAATGTAGTTTCAGGGCTCTAGAGTGCGACCAATTTGGTCACACATGCGACCTTATTTCTCAATGGTGCGACTAAAAAAATCTGAGGTCGCACCGGTGTGACCAGCCGTTCGAGGGAGAAAAAATGTCTCCGCGACTCTGAAAGTCTCCCTGTGATTCAACAACAGACACGCATTAGGCCCATATCGTGGTCTAAACCAATCAGAGATCGTGAAGGGCGGACCCCCCTCTGATTGGCCGTGGTCCAGATTTTCCTGTACGTGTGTGTACCAGAGGTCGCGCGAGTTAACCGAAAATTCTCTTTTTTTTACCAGTGAAGGAAAAATCTGAAGGCCGTCCATCCGTCCGTCATTTTGACGGATTACAATGAGGGCAATTTGTAACTCCCTGTTTCCCTTCATTAGAGCGTGATATACTCGAAAAGGGACATGCGTGTTTTCACCTACTGACTAGACATATGTGATGCGATCTGGGAAAACCCGTTGGATGTCGCGCTGGGACACCTATCAAAGTAAACCACATAACATGAAGAATGAAGGAGTATCAATGCACATTTCCTGCCAGTCCTGTGTAAACTACGGCATGCAAAGTTTTTTCATACAATGTTTTCGTGAGATGACCGAGCTCCCCGGTCAGCTGCTCATGCAAGCCGGACCGCGATCGCAAAACATACAAGGGATGATCAAAAATCCAGACACTATGCACATGATAAACAAGGTAAAACTTGCATCACTGCTTAGTTGTTGTCCGTAATGTTTGTTAGTTTCCTTGTGTAGTGATAATGGCAGAGCTCTCGTTATTTAAGTGTGCTCGCACCATTTTCCTTACTTTCGTTTTATACAAACGGTTTTGTACAGTATTTTTATAGACTTCAACACTAGGAAATATTTTTTTATTAAATTGTTATTAGAGTAAGTCTTCTACCACTGTAAAGTGACTTTTACTTGATACTGGACTGTTGTGCTTTTATTTTCATCACTTAACTTTTTCCTCCCAATTCCGTTCCTGAAAATCATAGCGCTTCAGCCGACCTCAGCCATAACTTTTGTTACATACACAAGGTATGAGCAAAATAAAAACTGATTTGTTAGGTTTTCCCAGATCGAATCACATATGAACATAAACAATAAAACATTAAATATATAGATGAATATAAACAACAACGGCTTTATTGGGCATTCAGTTGTATTAAAATACAACAAGTTCCGAGACGCAAGTACAGCGTGATGACGTCACGAACATTCTAATTACCACGTAAAGCCACCTTGCACCATAGTGACGGGTAATAATAGATTATGACGGATCTTTTACCAGCCTGTCAGTCAAAATGGCGGACAATAAAGAAGTCTAGCGCAACCTCTGGTGTGTACGTGTGAAAATGCGTGTGCTGCAGTCAGACAGAGAGGTGAGGAGCCTATAGGCCCGTCAGTTAAACAGAGTGGATGTAGCGCGGATGATGAGAGATGATAAGAACGATTCACAACTTTTTCGTGAATAATGTTAAGTTAAGGCCTGATCCGGCCGAAAATCATAAGCAATGCTCTGACAGGGTGTCCGCGGGGTCTTAAAAAGTAAAAAAAAGTCTTAAATTCCAAAATCTAAATTTTAGGCCTTAAAAAGTCTTAAATTCACTGAAGTATTGTGTTCTATGTCTTAAATAATTTTAAACGGGTCTTAATTTTCCTACGGCCGAAAATTCTCTGTCATTTACAGATTTTTTTTACCAGTGATGGAGAAATCTGAAGACCGTCAGTCATTTTGACGGATTACAATAAGGACAATTAGTCACTCCCCATTTTGTCATTTCCCTTCATTAGAGCGTGATCGTAGGCTTCTACCCCTGCCCTGAACATGATCGCGAAGGGGCGTGTGTTTCCCATTCATTGGCTTTCTTACGATGCCTGGTCCGTTTTGGAAAATGCGAGCATGGTCAGACGAGACTCGCGGTGCATTTGCATCTGTCACAGACCACACCACGTCGCGTGCACGCATACACACAACGGCGTGCAGTGGTGCTGTGTTTACAGAGTTTTTTCCTTCAGAAAAGCGAATAGCGTCTTTTTGGATAAACCTTAACTTTCAGTGAGTGGAAAAATGTCTCCCTTGGCGTCTTCTCTGTTCAGTGAGCGGCAGAAGCAGCACATTCATGACCAAACCGCAGCTTACTTGTGAGTGAGTACAAAACATCATTTACAAGCACATGTCATTGTTACTGACTAGGTCAGGGGTCGGCAACCTGTGGCTCTCGAGCCGCATGTGGCTCTTCTGCCACCCTGCTGTGACTCTCTGCAGTCTTTATAAGGCCCTGTTAATGCCTGGTAATAAGATGCGTTTTGGTCGATGGATCACAAGTGGACGAAAGAGGCACATACCCGTTTACACCTGCTGCTGTAATCCGTCTATTTTGTCCACTTTTGACCACTACTGTCCTGATTTCTTCAAGAAATATCTGAAAAAGCATTTCATTCGAATATTTGAAATAAGTCCATGCAATGTAGCCTACATACTGTATGAGCGCGACCGGGGATGACAGAAAAAACATACAGAGAGCAGCGGCTTTATTTCTGCTCTGACAGATGTGAGACAGCGCCGAACACTGTATGCGTGTGTTAGAAATGGAATGGTGAGAAAACATTCTGCTTGGTACGTTTTTCGTCTTTAAACCAAACTTTTAGGTCTTTAGCCGGCATAGTTTAAATCCTGTCTGGCTAGCGCGCTTCTCATAATGTTTATGCATGATGTCAGTATGCAGAGAGTAGGTGGTCTCTTGTGGCTGTTCATCAAACGCCGCCAAAACAAAAGTTCACAGAAAAAATCTGAAGTCTAACTAAAGTAGCGCGTGCAACATCGCGACGCTACTCTCCTATTACAACACTTCCACTTCTTGCCAGGGACAAAATTTTATAAATCGCTTATCATCCAAGTACAATAAAAATCGCACTATTGCCACCTAGTGGTCCAACTGGGTAACTACTACCTTACATGCATAACCTGTGTTACAGTAATTTAAAGGTTACATATATTTTGCGGCTCCAGACAAATTTTATTTGGTGGGAGAAGGGCCAAAATGGCTCTTTTGGTTGCAAAGGTTGCCGACCCCTGGACTAGACATATGAACATAAACATTTGTTTTAAATAAAAAAAGTATATATATTATTTTATGTCTGACAACATAAACATTAAATATATAAATGAATATGAACAACAACGGCTTTATTGGGCATTCAGTTGTATTAAAATACAGCAAGTTCCGCTGTCATCACGAGAAATTGATCTGGGAATGTAGGGTGTGCAGTAAGGATGTAACGATTCACTCGGCTCACGATGCGATTTATTCACGATTTATTTTTAAAAAATGAGTTGAAACAAATTAGAAATGAACAACTTCCCTTGCATTATTTCTTAAATGCTTTACGTTTCTTTGCATAATAAAATAATGTTTTATTTCAAATAACAAAAGTAAACTGCGATTTTATAACAAATTAATAATAGAAAAAGTCTCTTTAATATAAACAAACTAATACTGTCTGTGCTTTTCTTGGATTTTTTTGCATTTAAGAAATATCAGCATCCACGTTTAGGTTTGCAGTGAAAATAGCGGCCCCTGCTGTTCAAAGAATGTATTGCGATTCAGTTCAAGCCTCAACCGAATTAAATCGTCACTCATTATAACCGATTTTCAACCGGCTCACGGTGAATCGTCACATCCCTAGTGTGCAGTTTTATGTTGTGATACAGGTCTTAGATTTCATTCATAATGGTCTAAAAAAGGTCTTAAAAAGTCTTAAATTTGACTTTGTGAAACCTGCAGAAACCCTGTCTGACACGGAGCCATCAACCTCCCAGGTTATGTCAAGCCCTGGTCCATTTATCTTGAGATGTTTTAAGTTTCAGTTCAGTGAAGCACTTTAAGCACCCAACACTTTTTCAGTAAGTTACCTTTCTTGTAGAATTGTGCTTCAAATAAAGAACTTTATGTTGATCAGATTGTTAATCATTTACAAGTCAATTTTGCCTATATGGACAGCGATTTATGGAACAGTGCAGCCAGAGCAAAAAGTTAGTCTAGAGCCCTGAGTTTTATATTAATCATTTTAAATTAATACTCCAAAAAGTTGGTTAAGTTGGTCTCTTTATATTGATTTATGGAAGATAAGTATTAACATTGTATTAAATGTCTGTCTGCATTTGCTGAAGCTTTATGGAGGACCTGAAGAGTCACAGGAAAATGAATAAAGCATTTCATTGTTTAATAACTAACATTAATACATTGGTTTACCACTTCATTTATTTATCCAAAAATAAATAGGTGAAATGACAAATTCATTATTTTGTTTTAATGGGCAAAAGAAAGTGTGATTATAAAAATAAATTAAATATGAATCAATCAATAAATACTTGAAAATTATGTACTTGAGTGTTTTTTTTAATCTTTTTTATTTTAAAGTGCATTAATAAATTAGTGGAGTTTCAAAATGTATTTGAAAATGTGATTTAAAAAGACAGACCTGCCAACCTATATGCATTTTGGGTAGCGGGTACGCATTTTGACCTCAAAGTACGCTGGTACGATTTGTCACTCTAAACTACTCAAAAGCCTGGTAACGCTCCTGTGCACTCACAGTAGACATCATCACAGTAGACAACAGCAAAAGCAGAGTTCGACCAATTGTAGCGTGTGATACTACGATCGGTTTTGCGCCAAGTCTATTTTTGCTGCCCTGCTTACGCGCCGTTAAAGGGACATAAGTGACTGTGCTTTTAGCCAAAATGCCCATGGATTCACTCGAAAAGTAACAGTTTTACCATTCAAGCATGTAACCGATGTCTGTTGTGTTTTAAACCACCATCATGATTTCCTAAAATAATATTTTTTATCATGAAACCACAAACACCCACCACAGTATATGATATGTGTACTTTATGTGAGGTCAGGGGCAGACTGGGACTAAAAAGTAACACTGGACTTTTTCTCGAAGAGCAGCACACCACACACCCCTCGCTTTCTGGTTCCCCCTCCATCTGGTCTGTTCACGATCGAACGCATTCTGGGAGTCTGTCCATATCCGTTCATTTGTAATCACGATCTGGTGCTGAGGGAAACATCGATTTTCGATACCACAGGAAAAAAAACTGCTCAAGTTAAATTTGAACAAGACAATGACCTAGATTTTTAAATTATTAATTGTAAATCTAATGTTAATTTTACTAATACATGTACTATTTAAAATCAAAAGTTATATTTGTTAATATTAATGGACCAGAGCTTACATAAATTTGCATGAAAAAAATTGCATACTTGAACAAATTTCAAATTCATTGTTTGTTAATGTTAGTTAATACATTATATGATGAACAATTTTTAATTAGGCTTTTATTTACATATAATCATTGATAAAGACAGAACACAGAGACAGAAATGCAAACTTTAAACGCGATAACTATTGCGGAGACTCTGGCCATCTGTCTAACATTAACAAGGTTTAACCGGAGTGAATGAAATGAGTGGATGAAATCATGGATCAGCGCACATACATAGAAGCATAAACGAGTATGCATCAAGTGCCAGATGTGTTGGATTATGTCTACACTAATGTGTTTTCATTTAAAAACTGAGTTTTTGTTCTCAAAATGCTCTTCATCCACACTAACGTTTTCAATCGTTTTCCAAACGCTGCCCATCCACACTGAAAGGTCTGAAACTGCTTGCGTTTTACACATGCACAGTACCTGGATGTAAGACATGTCAGCCTGTGTCATTTCTGTCAGGCGTTTTTAGGTTCTTTCTGCATTATTATGTCACAGCAATGTGGACCAATGACCGAGGTTTTTATGTACGGAAAAAGTGGTAGGGATGTTGCTGTGGATAACACAAGACCATAAAGCTGCAAAAGTGAAACTTAACTCGCACACAACTGCCAAACAATAACTGCGAGTAGTAAAATATTCTGTCTCCTAAAATGCAATCTAAAGTATGCACGAATTGACATTAATGCTATCAAACTGGAAAGCAGCCAAAACAACTGCGCCACATGACGAAAAATGCGTTTTTAACCTGTGTTTTCCTCATCCATACTAATGAGAAAACAGCGTTGTCAAATTTATCCACTTTTGAGAGCGTTTTCAAAAAGCTCAATTTTCATTGACAAAAACGCTGTCTCAGGGTGAACGAAATGCCAAAACGAAGAGAGCGATAAGTTTTCAAACGAAACTGCATTAGTGTGAACATAGTGTTAATGCTTAAAGATGGCCAGTGACCCATCTGTCTCAGTAAGACAGTTACAGGTTTTTCAGTATCTATACGTATCGAAATATAGATATTTTTGACAACACTATTTTCCCATTTGTGTTGAATTGTGAATTGTTTACTTGTACATTCTGCCCATTTTTGTCGATTCCGTTTATCACTTACTGAAATTCAAAAATCTTACTGTGATCCTACCTAGGCCGCGGTGGTCTGAGAGGTCGTGGAGGCTTTGCAGGAAGAGGTCGTGGACGTGGAAGAGGGAGAGGAGCAGGCCGTCCAATCGTAACACGCGAGCAGTTGGACAACCAGCTTGATGCTTACATGTCTAAAACCAAGGGCCATCTTGATGCTGAGTTGGATGCATATATGGCCCAGGCAGATTCTGAGAGCATGGAGTAACCATAACCAACCTTAGAATAATAGCAGGCTCCCCAAAGATCTGCAGATAATAGACTGATTGAAAAGTTACCCATTCAGTACAATTTCTTTTGGACTCTCTTGGACGGGCATTCAAACTTGAAGTTTGTACAGCGTAAGAAATCCATCTCATCCATCTCGCCAGTCCTCACTTGCATTGCCTATGTGACTTAATATTGTACCAATGTAATGCCTCACCACAGTTGATGAATATAAAAGACCAGTTCTTTTAGGGTAGTTTTGACTAGATTTTCATTGAGCTGTAATTTTAGATATTGTTCTTGGTCTCTCTTGCCTTTTAGTAAAATCGTGTACAGGCTCTTAATTTTTGAGGATGGGGTATAAAGACACAAAGTTCTTAAATTGACCTTATGTACAAGAAACTGTGAACTTTAACCCCAGGACAAATGATCAGCTGGGGTTAAGATGCTTTTCATAGACAAACAGTTGTTCATGACATTTTATTGTCATTTTTTGTTTTAACAAATAACTTTTATTCAGTATATACAAGGTGTTGCCTTGCACGGTCTTATATTGGCACTTTTTTGCTAAATGTCATGAAAATTATATTGTAACCATTAATATTGTTTTGCTTTTGGCAAATAAAATCCTAGCCATAAGACCACATGCTTGCAGTGACTTCCTCTGTAACCAGGAATGTGCTGGTAATGTTGCATGAGGGCGTCAGATTGAATTTAGACCCTTCAATTCTGCATTACACGTGATGGTACTTTAAACCTGCCTAGGATAGTTGGGACAAAACCTTGTATTTGCAGTTATGCACATGGTCTAGTCTAGTTACTGTGTTTTTGAACAGCTATGTTATATGATTCCTGTTTCCAACTAGAAATGTGTCATTTGTGTAAATGGTACCATTTATGCACTGCTCAAAAAAAATTAAGGGAACCCCTAAATATCCAGGTTAGAACCCTTCACATATATAATTTGCATAATGTTTTGAGAACAAAATAATGTGACAATGGTCAATGAAAGCCAAAATCATAAACCTATATGGGACCCACATTTGTAATCCCACATGGGGCCCATATATTTTGCCCTTTTTTATCCTATGCCCATGTGGAGCCCATGTCGCCCAGATATAACCCACATGGGGCCCACATACCAATGTTGGCTGGGAAGAATCGTGATGAAATCCTCAGCTCTATTGTCAGATCTTATGCTGGTGCGGTGCAAGGTCCTCCCAGTGCATAATAATGCACGGCCTCATGTGACCAGTCTGTAGGCAGTTTCTGGATGATGAATGCATCGATGCCATTGACTGGCCCTCACGTTGCACAGACCTAAATCCAGTTGAGAACCTCTTGGATCTCATGTATCCGAAGCCGTCGAGTAGCACCATAGACTGTCCAGGAGCTCACTTATACTCTGATCCAAGTCTGGGGGGAGACCCCCCAGGGCACCATATGGCATCTCATCAGGAGTATGCCCAGCCATTATCAGGAGTTCATACAGGCAAGTGGGGCCATGCACATTGCTGACTAACATTGTGAGTTACTACAATGAAATTGAAACTAATTGAATCAGCCAGTAGTTGTCATTTTTTATAGTGATTTCACTATAATTCCTGCCCTGAATAGTTTGCCCTTATGGGACCTTTATGGGCTGCATGTGGGCACACGGATTTTATGCTTAAAATACATATTATGCCTTTAAATTCCTTTAAATGCGTACATTTGTATGTGGGCCCCATATGGGTTTTATCTGGGCGATATGGGCTCCACATGGACATAGGTTTAAGATGGGCAAAACATATGGGCCCTGTGTGGGATAACAATATGGGTCCCACATAGCTTTTCCCATACGAGACCTTCATGTGCTCCAAGTGAGCATATGATTTCATGCTTAAAATACATTATGCATTTGAACTTTTTAAAGTTCTTATATTTGGTTGATAATCCTTTTAAACATACAAATATCTCAGATATTTAGGCTGATTTTGTTATGTATTTAATGCAAATGGAGTTTCTGGAATATTTTTGTTAATTCATTCAATAGGCCTGTATAAGTATTTTCTTCCTTTCACTGTCCTAACTGTATGAAAATCAACCACGATAGATAAATGCAGAAATCCAGGTCAATTTACATTGAGTCTCACAAGCGACGTTCTTGCTCAATGTGATAGATACTTTCGACTTCGTACTTAGCTGAGCAGACCGACCGGCTACGTCACACTACCGCGAGATCGATCAGGAAGCACTTGCCTAGAAACGAAGTCGCGGTATCTTGATGTCATAACCCGATTGCTTTGCGCAGGTGATGCATGGAGTCGAGCACACCCCTGACCTGACTTTGTTCCGCTTGACAAAGTAGTTTTCCTGAGTTTTGGTAGATTTTTCTTATATCACATAATTAAATATTCTTTTGTTGAAAATGTTTAATGTTTAAATGACAACTATGATTTAAATCAAATAAATAAATAAATCAAACTACAGAGGAGTTTCTTTATCGGCGGAAGGATATCTTTGGCAGAGCAGTGGCGCACTGGCAACTCCACCGAGCAGCAAGTTTATCGAGACGGGACTGGAAAAATAAAAAATAAGAAGGTAAAATTCATATTTTCTTAAGCGTGTTTTTGTTATCCGTGTAATCGAGCACCGGGAACCCTGTTTTGACCGTCATTTTCCTTTGCATTTTGTAAGCCTGCGACTGCGGTCAAGCCAGCCGCGGTTTGAAAATACACGGTCAAGCCAGCCGCCATTTAGGTTCAGATGCGCGCTTATTGAGTGGTTTACGGTAAATTACAGGAACACCGCTTGTAAAGCTTTATTTAAATGTAGATGATCCGCGTCTCTTGTCAATAAAATATTTCTTGTTTTACGTTTAGAATATCTCGTTTTTGTCGTAATTTATGCAGGTTTTTTTCTCCGAATGTTTGCATTATGATTGCTGTAACGTTATATTGTGAAACCAATGTCTCTGTCTGTATATTGTGAAAACAATGTCTCTGTCTGTATATTGTGAAAACAATGTCTCTGTCTGTATCTTAAATATGTATTATTTTAATGCCTTCTAGACCTTTGTCCTGCAAACAAAACGGTTTATGCAGTTTGCAATTATGCAATTACAGTACCCATGGATTTGAACAGGTTTAACTACAGTATGTTTTTTGAAAGCATTTTGTTTGAAAAATATTATTCCAATATAATTGACTATACAAACATTATTTCTCATAAGTAAAAAAAATGATGGTGGGTTTAAGTAGGAGCCATACCCCACTATATGCACACAATATGGATTTATTTCACTGTAACGTTTTGGAGAAATACAATATTTTCTACTTCAAATGCCTATAGAAACTTTATTTCTAATAAGTAGAAAAAACTGATGGTGGGTTTCTATAGGGGCCATCCCACACTATATGCACACCATATATGGATTTATTTTGCTGTAGCGTTTTGGAGAAATACACATTTTTCAACTTTGAAAGCCTGTAGAAACATTATTTCTAATAAGTAGAAAAAACTGATGATGGATTTCTGTAGGGGCCATCCCACACTATATGCACACCATATATGGATTTATTTTTCTGTAGCATTTTGGAGAAATACACATTTTTCAACTTTGAAAGCCTATAGAAACATTTTTTTCTAATAAGTAGAAAAAACTGATGATGGATTTCTGTAGGGGCCATCCCACACTATATGCACACCATATATGGATTTATTTTACTGTAGCGTTTTGGAGAAATACACATTTTCCACTTCAAATGCCTATAGAAACGTTATTTCTAATAAGTAGAAAAAACTGATGGTCGGTTTCTGTAGGGGCCATCCCACACTATATGCACACCATATATGGAATTATTTTACTGTAGCGTTTTGGAGAAATACACATTTTTCCACTTCAAATGCCTATAGAAACATTATTTCTAATAAGTAGAAAAAACTGATGATGGATTTCTGTAGGGGCCATCCCACACTATATGCACACCATATATGGACTTATTTTACTGTAGCGTTTTGGAGAAATACACATTTTTCCACTTCAAATGCCTATAGAAACATTATTTCTAATAAGTAGAAAAAACTGATGATGGATTTCTGTAGGGGCCATCCCACACTATATGCACACCATATATGGACTTATTTTACTGTAGCGTTTTGGAGAAATACACATTTTTCCACTTCAAATGCTGGTAAAATGTGTATTTCTGCCAAATCTAGCGCTTGTTTGTTGGACTTGTTTATTTTAACCATCTTAAATCATAGGCTATATATCACTCACAAAAAAGTGTAAAACAAGAACAAACTAAATTATTGTACTTACAATTAGGTAACGTCAAAATTCCGCGGCATATTTTCTGCAAAATCTGCGGCAAGAATTCGTAATCTAAGATCACGTTATCACAAACGGAACTCACTTTAGGTGAACACTTTAGTTTAGAATGCCACTACACAAAGAATCCTTCAAGTGCGCATAAATGCCGTTTGGAAAATGCCCTTTAACTCCAACCCTACTTTAACACACCCGATTCAACTAATCAAGCTCTTAAGGGTTACTTGAAACATCCAAACAGGTGGGGGTTGGATGTGGTTGGAGCTAAACTGTGCAGAGCTGCGGCCCTCCAGGAATTTAGTTTGACACCCCTGTTCTAGGATTTCATTACTCTCCCTTAATTATATTTTANCTCTTATTTTTTCTTAACATTTTGCTCAATCTGTAAATAATTATAGCGTATTTTAGACATACTACTGTGACTTAAGAGCTTACACATACTGGTGGACTAATCATTAAAGGCGGGGTTAGTATTTTTTCAAAAATCCTTTAGAATACTGAGTCGGGTTTAATACCAAAACAAACTTGTTCCCATCAACAGTAAGGGGCGTGTCTAATAGAGAGCACTCAGTGCACAGGACTGACATCAGCTGAGCCAAGCAATGACAGAAAGAGAAAAATGGCAGATAAAAAACGAAAGAGGAAAACTTCTGCGGAACAAAAGAAGGCTTACAATATGGAAAGAAGTAGGACCCATATAAATATTTGATCAGTTTTTCAGCGCTGAAAAAAACTCAAGGAGCTGGAGGCACTGCGATTGGATGCAGAGATTGCTTTGTTTTTCTCTCGATAGGTGAGCAACATTGGTTTGGCTTTGTTTCACAGAACTAATATATGCTTTGAATATTTTGCATGAATATGCAATCAAGGAGCTATTAAAATAGGGCGAGACCCTTTTGGGGTAGGGGAGTGTTTGTTTTAGTGATTTAAAACATCAACATCGGCTACCAGACATTGCTTACTTAATACATCGCTTACATAATATGCACCCCCCTTTAACAAAAAACATAAAAAATATTTTTATAATCACCAGAACCGTTAGTTTAGGTCGGCAATGAGCTGTGGCACTCTAATTTATTTGTTAAACACTTTAGGCCCTATGTAATCGAGCTTAATACTGTAGCTGGTTTTCTCCTGTATTTTTTTTCCAAAGTGATATTTCAGTTCTCAATCTTTTGGGTCTGTAATAGAAAACAAATCATACCACAATTGGCGTGTATTCCGTCTCCATTTTTATCGATGGTCTGCTGGACTGGCATGCTTCACACTGTGCCACCTTGTCAAAACATACAACATTTAATTGTTTAAGCACTCATGATTTTTCACTGAATTATGAACAATTCACTAAACATGAATCCAAGAAGTTATTATTACTTATATTATGTAGGGTAAAATCCACGGCTAGCCGTGTGTTAAATGGTTTCAATGCACAACGTGGATGTTGCCTCTGCGAACTGCATTAAAACCCTTAAATGCACGGCTAGCCATGGATTATCCCGCTTATACCATGGTCATTTGCCAAGTTAAAGCTGTTATTGATGTTAACAGTGTGATTTTGGATCAGACATGTTAAAATTACAGTTATTTTCATCAGTTAATTTCAAATGTTGATCAAACTGACTGGAACTACCTGTGCATTAAACAGCTTTAATACACATCTCCCAACCATTCAGAATTGAGTATTCAAACAGCCCATGGTATAAGGTATTATATACAATACTACATTACAATTCTCATGATAGGCAAAATCAGTAGATATTTTACCCATGCATCAATGTCTTGTGACATACTAGGCCAAAAAAATCTTATGCAAATCGCATCTCTGGTCTTTTTTTGACCAGTATGCTCCCCAAGACTGCTGGCATGAAACTCCTTGAAGATTTCATCTGCCTGCTCTGCTCCACAAACAACTTTTGTCGTTACTTCACTTGTCATTCCTTTGTGACGTACATAAAACAATTCTCCATCTATGAGAAAAAGAAATAATTCAAAGTTCAAAGTTTTATTCTCTGGACACACATTTGTAAAGGATTTTCACGTTAACTTGCTTACAAAATGCACACAAGTCTTGTTTGTTAGGTTTTTTACGTTTGGCATAGGATATTAGCAGTTGAATAGTTAAAAAAAGAATTTGGCCCCACATGTGGGCTTGTGACAGTTAAAGGGATACTTCAACCAAAAATTTAAATTCTGTCATCATTAACTCACCTTCGAGTTGTTCCAAATGTGCATATAAAACTTTGTTCTGATAAACATAGAGAAAGATATTTGGAATAATGCTAATAACCAAACAGATCTCGACACCCATATTCAACCAAAACACTTACAGAAAGGGTCAGATACCACTGGAATTACAAATCCAGAAAGACTTCCAGACTTTTGTAAGAAGTGGTGTGAGATCCTTGTAGGGGTGTAACGATACGCTCAGCTTACGATTCGGTACATATCTCTATATTTTTAACAAAATAAAAAATTTAAATAACATTTATTTTCAAAATATTAACAATTTCATTAGCTTATTTTGTTGAACATGCAACTCATTAAAGAATTTTAACATTTTAAGGCTAAACTGAAATTAGAATTAAGATCAGTGTCACTTTTGACAACAAATTTTGATTTAGCTTTTAGTCATAGTCTTTTGACTAAAATGCAATTTAGTTTTAGTCATCCCTATTTATCATAGTTTTAGTCGACAAAATCTAAATTATATTAGTCTACTAAAATCTATTTGGATAACTCATTGAATTGGTGTAATTAAATGTTCCATACAAAGATTGAACTGTTTCGACATAATTTACTTTACCTTTTATTTCGGAAAAGTTGAGTAACTACTGGATATGCAGTGTTGTAACAGAGAATATTAGACCATGAACGACATGTAGCGGATCATTCAGTCTCATTTTGACTCGATTGACTCGTTCGTTCAGTGAAGGGCGTGTTCATTCAGTACATTTAACCAATGAAACGCTCTGATAGAGCTCACACTCAAACGCTATTGGCTCGTGTCTCTGTGAAGCTGCGCTGTCTTTGCTTGAGACAGTAATTAATGAGAAAAATCTTTCAAAAAGACATATTACATAAACTGTATTACATTTCTTCAATCATGCAGATCACATACTTGTTTTTTAGCATGTCATTCGATCTTTTAATCTACAGTACGACTCACTTCATCGCTTCTCTGATCGGAACAGCGCTGGTTTCTTTTGGCTTACTTTATGTTGCATATCGCGTAATGCAGCAGCTCACGTTAGCGGATAAATGAACATTGGCATTTAAAAACTGGCGTGACTCGCCTGCAGTCACGCTTCAAGTTTGCTGTGTTTTAACGGCGATTGTGAAGGAAAATATGACGCTTTGTAAACCACTTGGAGACAGATTGTGTCTTGTGCTTCCCCTTCTCCCAGAGACTTCTCTCTCTACCGCATATGTGAGATAAGCACAAGTGACGCGCTGGCGCAGAGTAGGTAGCGTCTTGACCGCTCAACGAATACAATTAAACATCATATCGTAAAATATCCCCATCTCTCTTCGATGCGCATCCTGACATTTTTGCATCGCGAAATATCGTAGTACGAAGTATCGTTACATCCTTGTATAATATACACAAACAGAGATTTCATATTGTGTGTATTTCATGGAAAATGTATTAATATGTCCGTAAAAGTGTGTGACTGACATTGCAACATTGGCCCGGTTTGGGGATTATCAATTTGTCCACAATTTATGTTTTGGAAACACAAATGTTTTTTTGGTAGTTTATTTCATATCTGGTTTATATGCAGTAAGGAGGTAAATGACAAGAGGTATTTTGGCGAGGTTGCGGGGAATTCAAGAGCTGCTTAATTTCAAGATCCAAGAGTTAGGGACACTATAGATCACCAAGACCACTACTTTTCGTATTTGAACACATTGTTTAACAAATAATTTGTAGTGGTAGAAATTTATTAAATTCTAACAGAGTATGCAGCAAACCAATGGAGCATTCAAGACACATAACGTACTGCCATGTATATAACGTTAGCGGTTAAAATTATCAGAGAAATTAATTTGGTCAGTTTATATATATTCCAGGATCAAGATTAGGCGTCTAGACCAAAGCATTTAAAAAAGTAAAGACGTCAGTGTATGTTTGCCTCCGCGATAAAAAAAAAAAGATTGAAAGTTATGTGCTCAAAGAACCATTTTGAGGGGGATTTATCTTTTTCCAAAAAAGCAGTAACGTTATAAAGCACCCGGTAAATCTGCACACTATTCCAAAAATCTATAGGCATACCGTACGCATCTTATACCATGACTACTACTTCATCCACCCGCAAATTATTAATCAGAATTAATCATACATTCGAATTTACCTGTCATTTTAAATTTCTTGGCCTTTTGCCGAAAAGTATTTTTTTCGTTCTTCTTGAGTCCGTCAGGGTACGTTCCAGTGGTCTTGTACGTTGTAATTTGCTTATAAATCACAGGATCCATGGTCAATAAATCAATCAAACAGAACAACAGGACATCCAAGAAAATTGTAGACTAAGAAATAGAATCTGGTGGCGGAGAAAATTGTGGCGAATTTGCAAGGCGCAGTGTTCAAATTTGATTGAAATCCCATCCCATAAAGCTCGTACTGAAGTAAGATGCAGCGTTTTTTTTGTCAAAGAGGGAGACGTATTTGTGTAGGTTTTCACAACAAACATAGCTTACTCAAGACAACCTTTTAATAATACAGTCATCATGTAATGTATTTTACCTTAATGTGCGTAATATAAACATGAGTGCAGAGTAGCTGTAGGGTTTACAATTATATCACTTGAATTAACAGTCATATGAATCTACGTATACAACATATGTGTAAATAATAATATAAAGGCCTTTTGTATATTTAACACGAACTATTGTAGTTAATATACATCAAATAGAATGAACACTGTTAGTGACACCTTAATCAGAGTTGGATTAACACTATGAACTAAGCAAACAGGAGAAATGAACTTTGAAAGTTGGAAAACAACCCATTTTTGATTTATGGACACTATTTTGTCTCCTCTAAACATGTCCAATGATTAGAAAATTCATAGTCCATCTCTCCTGAATAAGCATGATAATGGCCCTCATGATAGGTCATCACAGGAGATTAAGCAAAAAGCCTATGGATTTGACATTAACATAAAAATGAATCCGATCATGAATATTAAACAAATCTCTTGGATAGCACTGGAGTGACTCTTCGTGCTGTAGTCTGTCTCCTGAAAAAGACAAGTGTCCATCATTATTATAAAGCATTATAAAGAGGGGAGTGTGATTTTGGCAAGGCTTGCCGAAATCATACCCCCCCAAATCTCAGGTTTGCAATGTCAGAGACACATGAAAACGGATGCTGGTGACATCTCTCGAACTGTAGTCTGTCTCCTGAAAAAGACAAGTGTCTATCATTATTATAAAGCATTATAAAGAGGGGAGTGTGATTTTGGCAAGGCTTGCCGAAATCATACCCCCCCCCAAATCTCAGGTTTGCAATGTCAGAGACACATGAAAACGGGTGCTGGTGACATCTCTCGATCTGCAGTCTGTCTCCTGAAAAATACAAGTGTTTATCGTTATTATAAAGCATTATAGAGAGCATTATAACCCCCCCATGTTACATTACCTTTTCAACTTAAATCAATAAATCTTTCTGCAGGATCATCATTCGTCTTTACCTATTTAAAAATGTCAGTGTTCGCCATTTAAACCCTTTTTTTTTTTTTCAATTTGATCATTTATACATTATTTTATATCGTCAGATGTGTCTGCTTTCTTTACAGTGTGTGTCCTCAACTACATGTAATTTTCTGCCTTGTGTAAGGACTAGGTGTAAAACACACATTTAGGTGTAATGAAAAGAGTTGATTCAGTCAGTAATGCAGTACTGTTTACAGTCATTTGGAACAACAAGAAAGTCGATTTAGTTTAATCCAACTTCATTTCGATCCACTAAATGCTTATTCTCCGTATGTAAATATAAGACATTTATTCAAACGAAGTTTAAATCAATCACATAAATATACCTGTATTGCTTACATTGTCTAAGAATGTGACATTTTCGTAACGAATACTGAAAAACGCGAGTTACAGACCAGAATCGCCTTTGTAAACCAGCGGTGACGTCAAGCGCGCGCACGCGAAGGCAGTGCGATTCTGGTAGGGAGTGTGTTTTCGGCACAACACCGGCGTTTGACCGAGCGCCCTGAGTTGAAAAATGCTCAACTTTGGGCAGAACGCTGCGCCTGCAGCGAGCGTTTTCAGCCGAGCTTCTGCCGTTTTCAGCCGCGTAAATGCGCCTCGGTGGACACAGCCCCTTAGGCATAAAGTATAGAAAGAATATTAATAAACCGCTAAAGGAATATCAGGCAGTGACGAAAAAAGAAATGACCGTTAACGTTTAAATGATGCGAGCGCGCGGCTCTTTGCAGAACAGAAAAGGCGCGTGCGCGCACTAAATAAATAGAAACGCAGTTTTAATTGTGGTATCGAATTAAACTCCTGTTTAATAGCTGTCAGAAGTGGGATTTATTGCATTCGTCTTGACATTATAACAGATTTTACTCTGATCATAAATGTTTCACACAATAACATAATAAATAGAAATGACCAGATTCATTAATCAAATGACCAGTGTCTAGGTTATCTGAAGACCAGTACATCACGTCGCTACAACGTTCTCCATGGGATTAATTCACGAGTCACGACGTTATTTGAGGACGTGGCTAGGACGTTTCTGGAACGTTATAGCAACAATGACCACATACATTAATTAAAGGACCAGTGTCCAGGTTATCTGAAGACCAGTACATCACGTCGCTACAACGTTATCCATGGGATTAATTCACGACGTTATTTGAGGACGTGGCTAGGACGTTTCTGGAACATAAGCAATCTAAGAAATGTAACGTTGCAAAGACGTCCTCAGAACGTGGTCATAAAGTAATGTCACGGTGACCAAATTAAGACGAACTGGCGACGTCGTCAGTTAGCTGTGAAGTTGGTTCAGCAATCTAGTTGATGACGCCATACAGGTGGTGGAGTAATGACGTCTACTAATAAATACATTCATATCGAATTAATGTCAAATTCTTGCTGCTGTAAATAACATGCATTGGATTTAACTGCGACTTTAGTTATCCTATTTTGTTGTCTGTTGTGTTATTTTACGATATTTCATTCATTCATAAGTTTCCTCCTACATCACTCCGCCCAGGGATTCCCCAGGGTCCTTGTGCACGTACGTTCAGAGCATGCACACTTTTATAAAAACAGCGCTGGTATTTTCTTAACAAACTAAAAGATGTCAAATTAAATTTGTTTGTATTTCGAATTATGGATATAGAATGCACTGCATGTTGTTTGCTCAAAGGCATGATGCATGTAAGTCTACGTGTCATAAAAAGGACCTATGCTTCTAACCACAGCTCTAGACCTGTAGTTCCAACCATGCAACTTTGCGATGCTGCTTGCGATTGATCGTTGGAACGATGGTTTCGGGAAACACTTAAATCGTTGAACTATGCTGGAACGACGGAACTTGCGACCATAGTTGGCTAACGATGCTATGGCAAACGCACCCCAGGTTGAATGATATTCCTGAAGGTTAACTGTGTTATGCTGTGATGATGTTACCTTCTTTATTTTTTTGCAGTGTAGTTGATTTGGTTCAAATCTGTTTTGGAAGGGTGTTCTGGTACTTACAAAGTAATACCACGACTATTTTTACACTAGAGTTAAGTGGTGATGGTAGTAATCATCTATTAAATCTATATATGTTTTATTGCACAACTGCATAAAAATAATATAGAGATCATAAACTCTTGGACTAGTCGTTTTTCATTTCTAATATATCTATGAAATGAATTTGAGAATTTATAACAAGATAACACTAACGTAAGATAAATAATCACGATGTTTTCTATGGAGTTTTTAAATGCAAAGACAACGTTTACATATTTAATAGCGTTGTCGGTACTTAAAATTCTTAATTTATTGAAAGATATACTTAATACGTAATGTACGTTTACTGGAAACGGAACTGACGGTTCCACATGGTGACGTTGCCTGAGTACCATGGCAACGTGCTATGCGCTCGCTTCAGACTGCTAGATGAGAGCGCGAAGATTTGCAAACTACAGTATCGGTGTGCACGTTACATATACGCGGTCTTAAAATCGAATTTATCGATACTTTTCGTGGTTTATTTGAGTGCTTTATTATTTCATATAAACATCGACTTCACAGTTGAAATGTTGGGGCTGCACAGCACGAGCGAGACGATGCTTGAGTCTATTCAAGTGACAGGTGAGTCTGTGTCAATGTAATTGATGCATCCAAACAAATGTCACCATGTTGATGACATCAGAATGTAAAGTAATGGTGCTATTATAAATAACGCATGTAATTAACATGGTACCAAAAAAAGCATGGTGGCATGCATGCTTTTGAATAAAGACAATAAAACTGCTGTTGTTAAAGTAGCCTCATAAACTTTTTTGGACACACCTAAAAACGTATTCATTCACATTCACAATATCCAGTATCAAATGTATACATATTATATTAGAGCTAGATGTTCCTGCTAAGTGTGCTTCCACAACTTGTCTTCTGAAAAGTCACCCATTTCACCAGTTTCTTGTACTAGTAAGCACAGCTGAACACAATTTGTTTTTGGAAACAAGTTTAAGTTTTGGCATGCAACCTAGACAATATAGCAGTTAAAGAGACCTGCTATGTTCATTTTTTCCTAATAACCAACACGAAATTAACCCCCTTTAACAATGGGTTATTGTAATATTTCGCCAACCTCTGTACTGTATAGTTTTATAATGCTAAAAATAAAAGATACTGTAAAATGTCCAGTATGGATACATGTCAAACAATGTGATTGTGATTTGTCTGCAGATGTCATTTGGTTTTATCTAATGCAATGGCATTTATACTATGTTCTAATGGTACTGGAGCCACTCTACATTAAAGACCAAGAGAGCCAATACAGCCCTAAAGATCTAAACATGCATAGACAGTTTTATGTCCTACTTCAGTGCATTTGTCAGTGTGGTTGTTATGAAGCGTGGGATTGTGCAGAGGCACGTGGACTGCTGATGTCATTGTGTATCATGACTCATGATGCAGAACACAAAGAGTTGGATGACAAATTAATGCTGATATGTATGTGCATCTCCTGACGTTAATGTAGTACTCAAAAGATACAGAAAATATATTTATGTATTTGTTTCTTGGTAAAAAAAAATGTATAAACAAGTCCAACAGTTTGAGCTTTTATAGTGAACGGACGTGAGTACCTAATAAGATTAGAAAGCTTTGTGAAGACCACTCAGTAGACGGTGAAAAAGCTACTTAGAATGGGCTTCATTTCACTTTGCTGTTTGGATATATTTCTTGTCTTTTGTTGGAGTAAAGCTTAAGTGGGCTAAGGAGATTTTATTTCCAGAGGAAAGGATGCGCCATGGCACTGACAACACCTGGGCTGGGTCTCAAGTTTAAGACAAGCTGTATTTCCTTGTCTTGTAATTCCATCTGGTGCCCTCTGCCATCGCATGCTAATACTCTACATGTACATGCAGATCGGAAATATTTGTCAGATAAAATTGACAAATAAATACTTGTACTGTAATTTTAAAACTGTATTATTAAATGCTGTCCCACACCCTGCTGTGCTGCATCCGTGTCACTTTGCATTTTCTTTTTACATATAATCAATTTAAACTCAGATCAACATGTCATGTTTATTTATTTGTTTCTAACAAGTCCAGCTGTAGTTGTATTAACCTCAATGGTAAACAAACAGCACAAAACAACAGACTAAATACATTCTGTCCTATGCCATTTCTTTCCAGAACGGCTCCACTGGCAAGAGTTTGAAACATCTAAGACGTGTGTTCTAAGCCCAATGGAAAATCCTGTCAGCCCTAGTCAGGTGCGCATGGAGCGTGTGTCGTCTGGTGTTCTGAAGGACCTGTTTAACACTGGCACCAGTAGCTTCAATGTACTGCTTCAGAAGGAGGCAGAGGAGGAGCAGAGGTCCCCCGAAAGAGCACAAAGAATCTCCACGGCACCACGGCGTGTTAGACCCCGACCGACCCTTGCGCCTCTAGTGACGAGTGGGCTGGCCATCGGTTGCAGAGATACCAGACATGCCCAGCTGGTTTTATCCTGTTTCTCCACCAGCAGTACCAGTAAAATAAACAGCAGATTCACTGTGCTGGGAAGTGCTATCCGCCTGTCCCCATGCCCCATTCCCAGACCCCAAAATAGCACCCTGGCTTTTCGTAGCACAAAACTGACCCATTTGTCCAGAGGATGCCCTGCTGGTCATGATGGGGAGAACTCAAGCAAGAAGTTGTGCATTCTTACCGCCATAAAGCCATCTAATGTGGAGAAAGAGAGGGCCAGGTTTTTCAAATCAGACTTTACCTACAACCCTCAATTTGAATACAGCAACCCTGTTCCTCCACAGATTCTGTCAAAGCATAGCATAGCTTCTGACCGCTTTCTCCCACAAGTAAGTGCTATTTGTTTTGTTTTAAAAACTAAGTACTTTTTTTTCATGACAGCTTTTTCCATACAGCTTTTTGTTGTAGTCAAAACAGCTCCGTTAATGCAGTTTCTACAAAAACACCAAGTCTTTAGACCCTGCAAAAAGCAGAACTGAGTCACATGAGCATGACTGCCATTAAGAAGCACGTGTCAGTGATAAAGGAGACTAAAAAGGCTTTATGAGTAAAATAACAGCTGCACTATAAAGTGTTACTAAATGTGACCAAACTAAATGCAACACAGTAGCCTCATCACAGTCTGTTTATAAAAAATGGAGTTAACAAATATTTAAAGAATTCCCTTGACCCACAACAGGTGTGAACAACTTTTTGGTCCAATAACTGCTAAATGCGCATGCACGCACGGCTGCGTGTGAGTGCTGGAACAAGAAATTACGCTGGAGACCATTACATCGATTATTTCCAAGTGCTGACCACGCACTGGATTTGCCCTCAGGCTTCTCTTGGTGTGACACAACTTGCGCATTCGTGACATAACAGTTGTGAGCTTGCTTTTTATTGAGTTATGCAGAGCATGACGTATTACTTGTATGTCAAATTTATTGGTCTGTCTCTTGAATTATGGCTGGTTTTGTCATAATGATTATAAAAAACATATTTTGAAAAATATATCTGTTTAAGTAAATAAAGTAAAGTTAAGTTAAAGTTTTTACTCACCCTCGTGCCATTCAATCCACGATGATGTCCCTTTAAATTCTTCTTATGTTAAGCACAGTATTGTCGTGTCATGATCTTAAGCATCAGTTATGGTTAATGGCACTGTAAAAACCCACCCTATTATGTGATTATAATCTGTAAATTGTCTCCTTTCTTCTATGTGCAAAATACAAATGAGGCCAATCTGTTTATCCACTGTTCTCAGGCTGAGCGAATCATGGAGCTGGCCCTGCGGAAATATGGATCCTATGAGAAGTTTGAGCAAGCTACAGGAGGAAACCTCCTCACAAAGAGCCGCATCTGGTACCATGTTAAAAAGTACATGGAGAAGGAAGGATGTATGGGAGAGGTGAGAGAGGAAGAGAGACAGAACCAGTTTGAACCATCACACCATTTTTATCTAGAATTTTCTTTACAAAAACTGTATGTTGCCATACTGTAAGATGTATCCATATGTTAAGTAAAAATCTTGTTCCTTTGTGTGCAATCTTTCTGGGCCACTTTTAATAGACAAAATATGTCAAATAAGACAGTAGTATTCTAAATAGCCAATTGTCTAAAAATAGTTTTGACTTATTCTCCGCAGATTGTGGTTCATCTTACTGATGATCTACTATCCAGAGCATCTATGACTGTGGTGAATGGCAGACCTACGCTCACTATTAACATCTCTGCTGCCAGAGAACAGTGGCTGCAGGGGATGCTAAGGCATGAAATCAGTATGTTTGCTTATCAGTGCGTACCCAAATTAAGGCTATGCAGGGGAAAAATAGCAAAGAAATATTTGCATGTCATCCCTTAAGAAAGTATCACAAAATATCACAAAAATGAGAGATTTGATATCTCAACATATGCTAAATGCTGTGCTCAGATCTGTCAAAGTCTGCAGTAATTTCAATATTATCTTAATCATTTCTCTCAGAATTCATCCACAAATTGTGCTATCCACATAAATTATATAAGCTTATACTGTTGATGCTATGCTGTTTAAATCACTTTTTGAAAACATTAAGGCAGGGAAACATTTAGCAATGAAAAAGCAATTCTTTAGCGCTCAGTGAATAAACTGGTTTATGCTTTTGGTCCTCATATTATTTTGGTTCGGAGTATTGACCCCTCTGCACCCCTCACTCAGGTACACATTACTTCAGAGGCATCAACAACAGTCACCAGCCATGGAGCAGCAGTGTAGGCAGAAAAAAACATGGCCTGCGGCCCATCAACCCCACTGAAGAGGGGCTGGCTAGCATCCACAGCGTCCTCTTGCGCAAGGACCCCACCCTGTGGCGGGCTGCCCTGCTCTACTACACGGTATACCAGGCCAGCCACATGTCCTTCTCACAACTGTTTAATGACCTGGGCCGATTCGTCCACGACCCAAACACGAGGTGGGACTATTGTGTAAGAGCCAAACGAGGACAGACAGACACAGCGCGGCCAGGTGAATTTGATTGCGAAATAAAATACATTTGTATGACAGAAACTTTCCTTAATAAGTCTTTATCTGACCGAGGTCTTCTAAGGCACTCACAAATCTTTTGACATTTCAATAATCTCTATTTGCTTTTCGCAAAATATTGTGTTTTGATGCCTTTTGCAAGACACTGCATTGTTTCATGCTTTTCATCTTCCCCATATTGCATGAGAACTGTGACATGCTTGATCATGTGGAACAACCTCTTTAAGTAGGGTTTCCATTTACCTAAGAAGACATAGCAAACTATTGAACAAAACTGTCATCTAAAAAGATGTGGAAAAACAAAACACTCTTTATTACCAAAATCTTATTGATATGTCACTTGCATAATAATTCGGTAAAATAACACAGTGTATAACTGATATATATTGTTTAGGTTGTTTCAGTAAGGACCAGGTTTATCTGGATGGTATTCTGAAGATCCTCAGACACAGAGACAAGATTGACTTCCAGCTTCTCATGGCTCTAGGAAAGGTTTGTGTAAAGTCACTATTTAAAGTATGTTTGTTTTCTTTGAACCATGCGGCTAGTTCACACTGATCCAACAAACGTTTGTTGGATCAGTGTGAATTAGCCTTAATTATATGATATCTACAAATGAACAGTAAACTGTAACTTTACTCAATGGAATTTATTATCAACTGTTAACATACAAAATAAAAACATAAAAATCTAAATTTGTAAGTTAAGAGAGACACACTTTATGGGTTTCCTTCAGTATTTTCACAACCAGTTTTCTAAACATATATAGGTGCTCTCTAAATGACCATTTTGCTGCGGTGATGTAGTTCTAACGGTGCATGAGTTCTGCAGGTGTCGTTTGAGGATGTGGAGCGTTTGAAGGGTCTGGCTCTGATGGAGCATGTGCGCATTCCTCATTTCTTGCAGGACCGAATGCGCTACTCAGAGCAGCTCCACAAAATCATGGAGGTCAACCAGCTAACCGATCAGGAGTTGTGCACTCTTATCTAAGCATGTGACCTTTGACTTGCCTGCCTTTATTGCAAAAGCAAAGTTGCCTAGAAAACTGTTCTATAATTTTAATGCTTTTCTTATCATTTTCTCATCCTTCTCCTCTTTCATTTTCTCTCTTTCAGTTTCCCTTTCATTGTGCCTGTCTAAATCGTATATAAGTGCACTTCCACATTTAAAACTAAATTGCACCTTAAATCCAAGCGTACTTTTCACTCTTTGCCAGTCCAAATAAGAAAGGCATGCCGTTCTAAATTGAATAATTTATGTTGTGTTGTTTAATATAAAACAGCTAGCAAATAGATTTCAGAAATTTCGAGCATTTTGAGTTTTTGGTCAGTACCATGAATGTGCCCCTTAAAGTCCATTCTTAGGCCACTCACTGTTCTCACTTTCAACAGAAGATAAAATATAAAGACTTTCCGTTCTACAAACACCTCTGTTTAATTATCAGGACGCTTTGATTGGTGTTGAATGCAGGTGCAAAATCAACATCACTAACTGATTGCCAAACATTTATATTGCAAATTCCTTGAGCTGTGTAATAAGCTGTTTTTTCCTGGATTTTTATGCCTTTTTAAATAGTCAGAGTTATAAAGCTGTATGCATAAAAATTTAAGCACCTTGATTGCATGGATTAAATGCTATGGGTGTCAAATGTAAAAAAATGGTCATTTACATTTAAAGATCTCCAGGATGCCAACACTGTCAGAAAAATGTGAAAAATTTGTACCTTTAGGGGTACAATGGCTTGTCACTGGGGCAGTACCCTCAAAGGTACACCCATTGTACCCTTTCACATGGGTACATTTCAGTACCCTGAAAGCATGTACCTTTCAAAGACAAATTTGTACCTTTGATTACTAAATTGTACCTTATATAGGGCTGTCACGATTATGAAATTTGGCTGACGATTAATTGTCTAATAAATCATTGCGATTATGATGATTAATTGTCTGTTTTAGAGCTTTGACTTTTAATTCTCACACATTTTTTATTCAGCTTTGAAACGACCATATTGTTCTGAATATAAAGACTATGTTCTTTTTATTGGAAATACATAGGAAAAAATTGGGTCATCATACTTGAGGTTTAGGCTTTTACCTGTCAATAATACATTCGCCAAATACTTGTAAATTAAGTAAATTGATCAGATCAGGAGTGAATTGAAGCCCCCATTAAAATGCTATCAGTCATAGAAAAGCTTCTAATCTGTTTTTTTCTCACTTGCGAGACTACAATAAAAGTTTACTTCTATGTTAATGAGATTTTGGTAGACTGGTTTTCACACTGAAATAATATTAAATTGTACTGCAGGTTATTTTTATGGTATATGCTTTAGTTTTTTTTTAAGTGATTGTGTTGTGGTGGTACATTTTACAAGTATTACCATGCTTTAGTTACAATATATACAGTACAATAAAATATACAATATGCAGATGCACTACAGCTCCCCCTAGTGTCTTCTATAGAGATGTGCAATAATTGCGATGATCTGAAACCATCGCGATGAGACGATTATTTAATAATCGTGACAGCCCTAACCTTATACTGCTATGGTACCATATTGTACCTTTTAAAAAGGTGTAAATTTGTCCTTTTAAGGGTACTACCCCAGTGACAAGTCTTTTGTACCTTGTGATGGCAATTTTGCTCCATACAGCACATTGAAAAGACCAGAATGTTGTTTATTATTCACATTTATTAAACATTAAAAAATATTCCAATCTCACATTTTTTACATCAATATTAAGCATTTGTATCCAATGTGTCATCACGGGATGCATACTGAGAAATTTGAAAAACAGTTAACATTTCATACACTTATGTTTTTTAAACAGCAAGAATCAACAAATATTGAGCCTGTTTTTTTTTTTAAATCAGCGCATTCAATTTTGTACCATGTAATAAAAACATTACATTAAAACAATCCCTTTCTGAATTACTAAGTAATAGCACTTTTTCAAAAGATATCTTTTTCTACTCTTAAAACACTTTTAAACATCAAAAATGCTTTTCAACAACATTAAACATTTCATTAACTTTATAGCCTTAAAACATGTATCATAACCACACATTTCACCCAACAAAGTACTGCACAATTAATTTGAACTTCTTGAGTATTACAAACTTATCAGCAGATTAAGTGTCAAGGGCCTGAAAGCCCATCTCTTGCCCTGGTTTTATAAAAGACTTATTCAGGGTCAACTTTGTGTATGTGTGAAAGTGTGAATCATACATAACTGATATAAAAAAATGACACACAAAAGCCATACAGTATTGACATTTCAATACTTTAAACAAAGGAAACAAAGGAATTTTCGCTGCATGGATAGTCAACTATGAATACATCCTCAAATGTGTTCAGTAACATCGATAACATCAGGAGGAACAACAATTTTCCTGTTAACGACAGACATGACGTTTGAAAGACAATGTAAAATATGACTTACAGCTATCCAGTCCTTCAGGTGAAAGTTTTTCTTCTGCACCTTGTGCATCAATAAAGTTGTGGTATGTTCAGCACAGGATATTTATCATTTAGGTGATAGTTATTGGAAGGGGCTTGCCCTTCCTTTGAACAAGCTCAAGCAACTTTGGCACAATAAAGGCCTCCCTGAAGCGCTGGATTAAGATGACTGTTGATGCATCCATTCGGTCAACTTAATCACACAACTGAAAATTGACAGAAAAAGAAAGATAAATTATTCACATGCATAATAATAAATCAAATAAGAAGTTTTAACAATAGTTTTTGTTGCCACTTTCATAGCCGTTTACATGTAGTTATATTACAAAAATGGAATAAGGTAGAATACACATATTTGTTCACCAAACGTTCAACGTTTAAAAAAAATCACAATGTCTTTACAAGAGTTACAAATGCAAATCTTTGTAGCGTCTTGTTTCATAACATCATTTATTTTAAGCTGAGAACTGATATCAAATTTGTGATATCACTCACCCCTGAGGGTGTTTTTAGGAAAGGGTATTTCTTTAATATATCCTCCACAGTCATTCCATCTCTTATCTCCCTTCTTCGCCATGCATTCGGTATCTTTGACCACCAAGGTGTCTGGTCGCATCTTGCTATACTGGACTTGCAGGATATTGACATGACGCTCAATAGAGGATGCATCCTCAACAAGCAATCTCCTGCTGAAATATAAAATATACATAATTATCATAATAATAGTAATTAAACCTCAAAACACAAATCAATGAAATGACAAAGGACATTTTTTATGATTTTGACTGAATATTTTGTGAAGATTTACTATATACAGTAAGAGTATCTAGTGCAATTTTAAATTTGTTAGCTTGATATTATCACTAATAATCATGTCAAATAATAATGTTTACAATATTGACAGCCCCAAAACACAGTAAATGTTAACAGCTGAGAAGTCAGATCTATGCATTTGGTCTTAAAGCAACAGCAACCTAAAAAGCCTGCTCCTCTTTTTAATGTTAGATTAATATTAATGACACGCACTGCTCTTGGATAAATATTTTTTGTAACTTTGAGGATTAGAGAAGACTATTGGGCTCTTGACTAATACACCTGTTGAATAACATGAATCCACTTACCTCTGAATTGGATCTGTGACAAGCTGCTGACTGTTCAGAGGGTATCTGTGTTTTGTGCCCAAACTTCTCCTTGCTCTTTTTTACCTCATCATCATGGACCAGAGGTGCATGCTCAGCTTTAAATTTGCGTTTGATGGACTGGTGCCAAGTGTGCTAACATGTGAGTGGAAAAGAATAACACAGATCAGGGAATAAGTTATTTTTTAAGCATACATAAACCAAATCCACCAATTTCTTAGATGTACAGTAAATGCACATCTTATTTATTAACAAGCACACATAATTTATGTAACAATGTCCTTATTTAACTTATGTAATTTACACCGCTAGGTGTACCGGTGAAATGTAACATTTCTTGTAACTTACATAGCCATTCCCTTCAAGATCCTTAAAGGGTTACTTCACTCAAAAATTTAAATTCTGTCATCATTTACTCACCTTCTAGTTGTTCCAAATCTGTATAAATTTCTTAGTTCTGAGGAAAACAAATAAATATATTTGGAAGAATGCTTATAACCAGCCAGATTTTGCCCCCCATTGATTCCCACAGCAGGAAAAATTACTTTATCATTTTCTTTGTTCTGATGAACAAAAGAGAAAGATATTTGGAAGAATGCTTATAACTTGATTTTGCCCCCCATTGACTAAGAATGTAGGACAGCAAACAGTTCTGGGGCAATTTTGACTACCATTGTATTTTTTCCTACTATGGTAGTCAATGGGGGGCAAAATCTGTCAAGTTACAAGCATTCTTCCAAATATCTTTCTCTTTGTTCATCAGAACAAAGAAAAGTATACAGATTTGTAACAACTCGAAGGTAAGGAAATGACAGAATTTTTATTTTTGGCAGAACTGTCGCTATAATGTATGAGTTAAGAAGCTTACTTTTGTTGGTATCTTCGGGCACAAAGGGCTTTTAGCTCACCGTCAAACGTTCAAATCAAAACCAACAGGCTCCTTAGAAAAGTTTTTACTTGCATTTGAAGTGGTAATGTTGCCTACAAGTAATAAAAATACATGTCAACAAAGAATTGCATCACGGACATGCATTCAAAGTATTCATGTTGCTCTACAAATTGCTGACTTACAGTGGGTGTTCTTCTACCATGGCTTCATGGAGAACTGTAATGATTTTGTGTCTGTCCTTGGAGGATTTTTGGCATGGTTCTATCTTATCAAGCCTCGGATTTAGTAAAGGGTGGATTGGCAAATCCAGCAGGCAGTCCACCACTTGTTGCATTTCTGCACTGAGAATGAGGAAGTAAAATTTTGATTAGTAATAAAATTGATGTTTGGCCACTAAACTGAAGATTTTTCAACTGTGACAAATGCATATGGCTATCTCAAAGTCCTGTTCATGGGTAAATCACAAATATTTTATGTAACAGGTTGTGTGCAAAAAAATTGTCTTAACTATCGTTAACTCTTTCCCTGATGATACAAATATACACAAACAAACAGAGTATTTACTGCTTTTGGATCTGTATATGCACAGAAACAGAAAAAACTAGAATTAACAATACACAGTCAAATACTTACATTTGTGTAGTTTAAGTGAGTTGATAGTTTCTGCTGGCATTGGTTCTAGTGTTATTGTAACCACCTCCTTCATCTCGCGCACAAATCTGTTAAACTTGGCCTGTTTTTTAAAGGAGCCTTCAAATAAGTATAAAATCATGGTCTCTGTGAACATCAACCTCAATTTCTGAAAAAAGGAAAGAGTGATCAGCATGTTGTAACAGCAAGAATCAGTTTCTTGTACAAAGTCAAACCATTCACAAAATGTACAAAAAGTAACCAGTTCAGAATCACCCACGCCCGCATCGCGACGCAATCTAATCCCTCCCACGGTCCCTGTCCACCATGGTAAATCGTTGCGCAAAACGACTGTGCTTTATCGATGTAACGTTGACTGTAGACATTTCATTGCGTTAATGTTTAGCTGAATGATTTTACTTCAACGTGTCCATGTACAGGGCCGTATTAAGACCTCCATGGGCCCCGGGGCTATGAATTACCACAGGCCCCCCATAGAACGTGGAACGCATCTCTGCGCTTAAAAATGCGTATTCAGCGCTCAGGAATGTCTTTTAAAGGCACAAAGCAGAACGCGAGGGTCTCGATTTATAACAAAACAGTTGCTGTACAAACTACATGGCAAAGAAATAATAATTAACGACTCACACAAAGAGAGCAACATGAGTCATGACAAAAACCTTAATTCAAGCATTCAAAATAACGGCTGTCAATTCTATAATATTCCAATAAAAATTCAGTTCATCTTAAAAACTTTTTTCCTGCTTTTTATGTAGGAAAAGTGCTTGATAATGTCGCTGAAATCCAGGGATCGGAGGATGTCACATTCCAGGGACATCAACGCTAGATTGTTCAGTCGTTCTTGCAACATTGTTGAACGAAGACTGTTTTTGACTAAAGACAGTTTGGAAAAAGAACGTTCCCCGCTGGCGTTAGTAACAGGCAATGTCAGGAAAATACGGAAAGCTATGTCCACATTAGTAAACATTTACGCATTTGGCAGAAGATTTTATCCAAAGCGACTTACATTACCT